>NW_025747709.1:40000-48124 GCF_021184085.1 Oncorhynchus gorbuscha
ATTGTTCATTGTGAAAGAACATGTGATATTTCCACTGCACAGTGCCACACAACCCACCTGAGGCCAAACTTCTCTCTACACCTCCCACAAAGCCAGGCCCACCGGGCCATCTGGGGTTATCACGGTCCTGGCAACCACTGACGTCAGTGGTTGGGGTGGGAGGGTTGCCATTTATTGGGATGAATCTTGTCCTGGAGGCAGAGCTGAGTGGTTTCCGCTAGATGAGCCAGCTATATCATAAAACATGCATGAAAACCAAAATGTTAGGCTTAAGTTTAGCAGTGTGGTTAAGGTTAGGGTTATGTTTAAAATCAGATGTTATGACTTTGTGGTTAGGACAGCTAGTGACCACTCTGCAGAGCTGCCTCCAGGAAAAGATTCATCCCAATAAATGCCAACCTGCCTAGAGTAGTGTGGAAGTGTTGATGTGATGGGTATGTGTGGAGGTTCAGGTGAATATGTCAACAAGGAGGAGGGAAGGAGGGGTGTGAGTAAGAGGTGGGTATGTGTGGAGGTTCAGGTGAATATGTCAACAAGGAGGAGGGAAGGAGGGGTGTGAGTAAGAGGTGGGTATGTGTGGAGGTTCAGGTGAATATGTCAACAAGGAGGAGGGAGGTTCAGGTGAATATGTCAACAAGGAGGAGGGAAGGAGGGGTGTGTGTGATGTAAGAGGTGGGTATGTGTGGAGGTTCAGGTGAATATGTCAACAAGGAGGAGGGAAGGAGGGGTGTGAGTAAGAGGTCTTTACATGTTGGTCATGTCTACTGTCTGCTGTGTCTGTATGTGGGGATCCCATTGTCCTTGTTGATGTTTGAAAGTTACTAATATGCCATTTCAGGACTATTTTTAGGGTGCTATTGGTGTTGGCGACCAATCAGGAAGTAAGTGGAGCTGGTTTAAGCAACTGGGGTTCGCCAAATCATTGTTTGTCACTTGAGATGCCCCTGTTGCTCCCTTTCTGCCTGCTATAATGGTCACTGTTGGTCAGTATCTCCAGAGGCGACCACTGACCACATTCCTCAGTAGCTGAGTGGTTGATAGCCTTGTAAGGACTATTTTTATTGGATGCTCAGATCAAGGACTTTTCTATCATTGGACAAGAAATGAACAGCTTCTGCTATTGGATTGTTAATTCATTAAAATGGGTAGCAACGCAAAACTGTATAGTAGCTGCAAATAAACAGCAATAATACTTTACATAACATAACACATGTTATTCCCCTGAACTTGACCATGATAGGTCATCTGCTAAGCCCAAGGTTAAGAGACTCCCTGTAATGTGTGATCTTCTCATACCCATAGAATTCTATAGGAGTGGGAACCTGCTATTAACTGCTATCACCATGGAAACATACCTTATTTTGAAAGTTATTCCTTTAAAGATGCAATCTGCAGTTGCTAGATCAATTTAATGATATGTTCCAATTTATTTTTTAATAATATAACTTATAAATGCCTCACGGGCTTAGTTTAAACCCCATCAGAACCCCGAATATATCAGCTTGTTTACCTCCAATGTTTGTAAACAAAGTAAAGGTAAATAAACACTTCATGGCGTTAAAACATATTTAAACACGTAGTGTTGATATCATGGATAGTCAGTGGTTGGTTACATTGGTTACATTTATCCAGCCGTCCCTCAGCTTTTTACTGAAACAGTGGTGGGGAAAACACTTTGTCATTGTTTCATCTGTGTATTTCCCCTTTAAAAATGGAGAATCCTTTTCACTAGAGGTAAGCCTCATGAGCAACAGACAGAGAGGGGGCATGGAGGGTGGATGTGGGGATTGAACCCCCGGTCACAGAGTAACAGTCACAGGAGCACCAGATCACGTGACTACAGAGTTGATCCACCTCCCTCTGACTTTTAGATTGAATTCAACCAGAACAAACAAGATTAAAGGATCCAATCAAGTGGTAACATTGATTGAACCCAAACACTGGCAGAGAGGGAAAGGGTTACTGGGATCCTGATCATAGTGTTGTGTCGTGTCAGATGAACAGAAATCCTCTCGCCCAGGCAGATGGTTGATATTACCTCCTCTTTTTTTATAGATACGATTATCCCTCCTCTCTCCCGTCAACGTGAAATGTGAAGGAGGCCTATCGCCTGGGCCGCAGCCTGGTGGGTGGGTGACTAGTACACGTTCCCACGGTGACAGGCTGCTCAGTGCAAGGAAACAGTTGGCCCAGTGGGTGTAGTGAGGCTCCTCAGGGGCAGAGCGCTGGTTGCTGATGATATGATATTACTCCGCAACCCTAATAACCAGGTCATCATTGTAATATACACTGAGTGTACAAAACATTAAGAATGACAGACTGACCAGGTTAATCCAGGTGAATCCAGCTGAAGCTATGATCCCTTATTGATGTGACGCTGCTTGGTTTTTCACGTTCAACAGTTCCCTGTGTGTATCAAGAATGGTCCACCACCCAAATGACATCCCGCCAACTTGACACAACTCTGGAAGCATTGGAGTCGACATGGGCCAGCATCTCTGTGAAATGGTTTGGACACCTTGTAAAGTCCATGCCCTGATGAATTGAGGCTGTTCTGAGGGCAAATGGGGGTGCAACTCAATATCAGAAAGGTGTTCTTAATGTTTTGTACACTCAGTGTATGTTTTCAAATCTTTTCAATAACTCATAAAGTTCAAATACATAAATAATAGAACAACCTAATCCAGCTAGTCCTAATCCAGCTAGTCCTAATCCAGCTAGTCCTAATCCAGCTAGCCCTAATCCAACTAGTCCTAATCCAGCTAGTCCTAATCCAGCTAGTCCTAATCTAGCTAGTCCTAATCCAGCTAGTCATAATCCAGCTAGTCCTAATCCAGAACTAATCCAGCTAGTCCTAATCTAGCTAGTCCTAATCCAGCTCCTAATCCAGCTAGTCCTAATCCAGCTAGCCCTAATCCAGCTAGTCCTAATCCAGCTCCAGTCCTAATCCAGCTAGACCCCTAATCCAGCTAGTCCTAATCCAGCTAGTCCTAATCTAGCTAGTCCTAATCCAGCTAGTCCTAATCCAGCTAGTCCCTAATCCAGCTAGTCCTAATCCAGCTAATAGTCCTAATCCAGCTAGTCCTAATCCAGCTAGTCCTAATCCAGCTAGTCCTAATCCAGCTAGTCCTAATCCAGCTAGTCCTAATCCAGCTAGTCCTAATCCAGCTAGTATGGAAGAATTCATCAGATCATAGGTGTCATAATGAACACTGTGATCCAACAGTGGTTTATGATTCTATTTTACAATCATAATAATGCCATAAATCAGAGGAAAAGCAACAGTAATGGTATTGTTGTGGTAGTGCAACTGTTCTGAATGAAACCACCATGGGGTGTGTTTAATCATCAGTCAAACGGCCATGTGCAACCCTACTCCTAACCATAATGAATGTTGTGTGTGTGTGTGTGTGTGTGTGTGTGTGTGTGTGTGTGTGTGTGTGTGTGTGTGTGTGTGTGTGTGTGTGTGTGTGTGTGTGTGTGTGTGTGTGTGTGTGTGTGTGTGTGTGTCTACTACTACTACTTTTCATTCTCCAGCAGGTTACTGTACATAGGTTAGATCAATTGCGTCATCCCACAATTGTGTCCCTTGTTCGGTCTGAGATTATAGAGGTGGATTATGCTGAGTTGAAGCAGAAATACAGTGAGAGACAACAATGAATGATTACAGTGAGAGATGACTCCTGGGAGAGAGGGAAGAGGGAGCGAATGAAGAGGGAGAGAGCATATACAGTATATAACATCTAAAACATGTATTTAATAACCTACTGCACAGACGTACTGTATATAACATATTTAACAACTTTCTACTGTACAGATGTATAGTATATAACACAGTATAAAGGTGTAAACATGCAGTAGGCTGCTGTATGATACAGTATAATTAAACCAACATACACAGAGATCAGTTGTAATGGGGTAAGATCAGGTGGAACCATTCTAGCCAATGGGTGGGCAGATACCCTTGTGATAACTGCCACAAGTCCAATGTGAAGGGTTTTATCTCCAAGTTACGCGGATGTCACGTGTCCTACTTATATCAGTACACCCATAACAGCCTAATCATTACGAAACTTCCATTCGATCCATCAAGCCACATATAGCAATACATTTAAAAAAACGTTTTTTAAATGTTTTAAATGCCACCTGCAGGAGAAGACAGATTTTGGCACCCAGTTATCCCTCTCGCTTCGCCTCTTCCTCTCTGGGACAGGTAACCGGAGAAGGCCTTCATGTCAGGAAGTCCTTGGAGAAAAGAGAAGGGTTAGTGTTACAGCAGGCAGGTCTCAGGTAATCAATGCTCTGCTGATCTCTTGATGTTGACTACCATTCACTTACAACACACACAAGGCATGCAGTCTGAGGACCTGTCCATGTAAACAGGCTTTCCGCTACATTAGCATCTTGGAGTTGCCAAACTGGACTGGTCCAGATACGACCTAATTGGACAGAAAGGGACACATCTCCCCACACCAATGAGCAAAATCATATGTTTGAATTGGGATAAGAAATGGACTCGCATATGAATCATACAGCCAACATTCAGGCCAAAATTTGACATAAACAATATGCCAGTAAACCACAGTGTCTTTAAAAATCAAACATGATGCACATTGACGCCCATTAACACATTAACATGATATATTTTGGGCTGCTTTGTTGTCTGAACGCTGTACTCAGATTATTGCATGCTTTGGTTTTTCCATAACGTTTTTTGAAATCTGACACAGCGGTTGCATTAAGGAGAAGTATAGCTCTAATTCCTTGTATTTGCATCAACATGTATGATGAGTATTTCTGTAAATTGATGTGGCTCTCTGCAAAATCACCGGATGTTTTAGAATTACTGAACATAATGCGCCAATGTAAAATGAGATGTTGATATACAGTGGGGCAAAAAAGTATTTAGTCAGCCACCAATTGTGCAAGTTCTCCCACTTAAAAAGATGAGAGAGGCCTGTAATTTTCATCATAGGTACACTTCAACTATGACAGACAAAATTAGAAAACAAAATCCAGAAAATCACATTGTAGGATTTTTTATGAATTTATTTGCAAATTATGGTGGAAAATAAGTATTTGGTCAATAACAAAAGTTTATCTCAATACTTTGTTATATATCCTTTGTTTGCAATGACAGAGGTCAAACGTTTTCTGTAAGTCTTTACAAGGTTTTCACACACTGTTGCTGGTATTTTGGCCCATTCCTCCATGCAGATCTCCTCTAGAGCAGTGATGTTTTGGGGCTGTTGCCATAATACATTATGGCCTTTCTCTTGCATTTCAAAGATGATGGTACAAAAAAAATACAAAAAACTTTTTTTTTTCTTTGAATGATCTTTTACCAGATCTAATATGTTACATTCTCCTGCATTCTTTTCACATTTCCACAAACTTCACAAAGGGTTTTTCTTTTCAAATGGTACCAAGAATATGCATATCCTTGCTTCAGGGCCTGAGCTACAAGCAGTTAGATTTGGGTATGACATTTTGGGCAAAACTGAAATAAAAGGGGTTAACACATTAACACAACGATCCATGAGAGGTTAACACATTAACACAACATGATGCACATTAACACAAATAAACATTAACATGACACACATAAACACATAAACACATTAAAACATTAACACATTAAAACATTAACATGACACACATAAACACATTAAAACATTAACATGACACACATTAACATGACACACATTAACACATTAAAACATTAACATGACACACAAAAACACATTAAAACATTAACATGACACACATTAACACATTAAAACATTAACACATGACACACATTAACACATTAACACATTAAAACATTAACATGATGCACATTAACACATTAAAACATTAACATGACACACATAAACATTAACATTAACATGACACACATTAACACATTAAAACATTAACATGACACACATTAAAACATTAACATTAACACATTAAAACATTAACATGACACACATTAACACAAAACACATTAAAACATTTAACATTGACACACATAAAACACATTAACACATTAAAACATTAACATAAACACACATTAACACATTAACACATTAAACATAAAACACATTAACACATTAAAACATTAACATGACACACATTAACACATTAACACATTAACACATTAAAACATTAACATTAACACATTAACACATTAAAACATTAACATGACACACATAAACACATTAACACATTAACACATTAACACATAAACACATTAAAACATTAACACATTAAAACATTAACATGATTAACACATAAACACATTAAAACATTAACATGACACACATTAACACATTAACACATTAAAACATTAACATGACACACATTAAAACATTAACATGACACACATTAACACATTAAAACATTAACATGACACACATAAACACATTAAAACATTAACATTAACACATTAAAACATTAAAATGACACACATTAACACATTAAAACATTAACACATTAAAACATTAACATTAACACATAAACACATTAAAACATTAACAACACATTTAACACATTAAACATTAAAACATTAACATGACACACATTAACACATTAAAACATTAAACATAACACATTAAAACATTACACACATTAAACACATTAAAACATTAACACATAAACACATTAAAACATTAAACATTAAAACATTGACACACATAAACACATTAAAACATTAACATGACACATTAACACATTAACATGACACATTAACACATTAAAACATTAACATGACACACATTAACACATTACATTAAAACATTAACATGACACACATTAACACACATAAACACATTAACACATTAACACATTAACACATTAAAACATTAACAACACATTAACACATTAAAACATTAACATGACACACATTAACACATTAAAACATTAACACATGACACACATTAACACATAACATGAAACATTAACACATTAAAACATTAACACATTAACACATTAAAACACATTAAAACATTAACACATTAAAACATTAACATGACACACATAACACATTAAAACATTAACATGACACACATTAACACATTAAAACATTAACACATTAACACATTAAAACATTAACATACATTAACACATTAACACATTAAAACATTAACATGACACACATTAACACACATTACACATTAACACATTAAAACATTAACACATTAAAACATTAAAACATTAACATGACACACATTAACACATTAAAACATTAACATGACACACATAAACACATTAACACATTAAACATTAAAATGACACACATAAACACATTAAAACATTAACATGACACACATTAAACATTAAAACATTAACAACACATTAACACATTAAAACATTACACACATTAACACATTAAAACATTAACATGACACACATAAACATATTAAAACATTAACATGACACACATTAACACATTAACACATTAAAACATTAACAACACATTAACACATTAAAACACATTAAAACATTAACATGACACACATTAAACACATTAAAACATTAACATGACACACATTAACACATTAAAACATTAACATGAACACATTAACACATTAAAACATTAACACATTAACACATTAAAACATTAACATGACACACATAAACACATTAAAACATTAACATGACACACATTAACACATTAACACATTAAAACATTAACATGACACACATTAACACATTAAAACATTAACATGACACACATTAACACATTAAAACATAACATTAACACATTAAAAACACATAAACACATTAAAACATTAACATGACACACATAAAACACATTAACACATTAAAACATTAACATGACATTAAAACATTAAACACATTAAAACATTAACATGACACACATAAACACATTAAAACATTAACATGACATTAACACATTAAAACATTAACACATAAAACATTAAAACATTAACATGACACACATTAACACATTAAAACATTAACATGACACACATAAACACATTAACATGACACACATTACATTAACACATTAACACATTAAAACATTAACATGACACATTAACACATTAACACATTAACACATTAAAACATTAACATGACACATTAACATTAACACATTAAAACATTAACATGACACAC
>NW_025747710.1:10000-48083 GCF_021184085.1 Oncorhynchus gorbuscha
CCGTGTTGTGTTGCTACCGTGTTGTTGTCATGTTGTGTTACTACCGTGTTGTGTTGCTACCATGTTGTGTTGCTACCGTGTTGTGTTGCTACCGTGTTGTTACCATGTTGTGTTGCTACCATGTTGTTGTCATGTTGTGTTGCTACCGTGTTGTGTTGCTACCATGTTGTGATGCTACCGTGTTGTTGTCATGTTGTGTTGCTACCATGTTGTGTTGCTACCATGTTGTGTTGCTACCATGTTGTGTTGCTACCATGTTGTGTTGCTACCATGTTGTGTTGTTACCGTGTTGTTGTCATGTTGTGGTGCTACCGTGTTGTGTTGCTACCATGTTGTTGTCATGTTGTGTTGCTACCATGCTGTGTTGTCATGTGTTGCTGCCTTGCTATGTTGTTGTCTTAGGTCTCTCTTTATGTAGTGTTGTCTTAGGTCTCTCTTTATGTAGTGTTGTCTTAGGTCTCTCTTTATGTAGTGTTGTCTTTCTTGTCGTGACATTTTATTAAATGTTTAATATTGGGATTAAAATATCTAATATTGAATATTTTTTATCCCGGACTCAGTCCCCGCAAGAGGCCTTTTGTCTTTAGGAAGGCCGTCACTCTAAATAACAATTTGATCTTAACTGACCTAGTTAAATAAAGGTTAAATAAATACAAATAAATAAAGTTTATCAGGCCAAGTAGATAATGGTGAGGAAGAGTAGGATGGCAGTAGAACCAGCCAAGTAGTTGATGAGGGAAGAAGAGGAGGATGGCAGTAGAACCAGCCAAGTAGTTGATGAGGAAGAAGAGGAGGATGGTTAGAACCAGCCAAGTAGTTGATGAGGGAAGAAGAGGAGGATGGCAGTAGAACCAGCCAAGTAGTTGATGAGGGAAGAAGAGGAGGATGGCAGTAGAACCAGCCAAGTAGTTGATGAGGGAGGAAGAGGAGGATGGCAGTAGAACCAGCCAAGTAGATATATTGGTGAGGAAGAGGAGGATGGCAGTAGAACCAGCCAAGTAGTTAATGGTGAGGAAGAGTAGGATGGCAGTGGAACCAGCCAAGTAGATATATTGGTGAGGAACAGGAGGATGGCAGTAGAACCAGCCAAGTAGATATATTGGTGAGGAAGAGGAGGATGGCAGTAGAACCAGCCAAGTAGATATATTGGTGAGGAAGAGGAGGATGGCAGTAGAACCAGCCAAGTAGATAATGGTGAGGAAGAGTAGGATGGCAGGAGAACCAGCCAAGTAGTTAATGGTGAGGAAGAGGAGGATGGCAGTAGAACCAGCCAAGTAGATAATGGTGAGGAAGAGGAGGATGGCAGTAGAACCAGCCAAGTAGATAATAGTGAGGAAGAGGAGGATGGCAGTAGAACCAGCCAAGTAGATAATGGTGAGGAAGAGGAGGATGGCAGGAGAATCAGTCAAGTAGTTAATGGTGAGGAAGAGGAGGATGGCAGGAGAACCAGCCAAGTAGTTGATGAGGGAGGAAGAGGAGGATGGCAGGAGAACCAGCCAAGTAGTTGATGAGGGAGGAAGAGGAGGATGGCAGTAGAACCAGTCAAGTAGTTAATGGTGAGGAAGAGGAGGATGGCAGGAGAATCAGTCGAGTAGTTAATGGTGAGGAAGAGGAGGATGGCAGGAGAACCAGCCAAGTAGTTGATGAGGGAGGAAGAGGAGGATGGCAGTAGAACCATCCAAGTAGTTGATGAGGGAGGAAGAGGAGGATGGCAGTAGAACCATCCAAGTAGTTGATGAGGGAGGAAGAGGAGGATGGCAGTAGAACCAGTCAAGTAGTTGATGAGCGAGGAAGAGGAGGATGGCAGTAGAACCGGCCAAGTAGTTGATGAGGGAGGAAGAGGAGGATGGCAGGAGAACCAGCCAAGTAGTTGACGAGGGAGGAAGAGGAGGATGGCAGGAGAACCAGCCAAGTAGTTGACGAGGGAGGAAGAGGAGGATGGCAGTAGAACCGGCCAAGTAGTTGATCAGGGAGGAAGAGGAGGATGGCAGGAGAACCAGCCAAGTAGTTGACGAGGGAGGAAGAGGAGGATGGCAGGAGAACCAGCCAAGTAGTTGACAAGGGAGGAAGAGGAGGATGGCAGTAGAACCAGCCAAGTAGTTGACGAGGGAGGAAGAGGAGGATGGCAGTAGAACCAGCCAAGTAGTTGACGAGGGAGGAAGAGGAGGATGGCGGTAGACCCAGCCAAGTAGTTGATGAGGGAGGAAGCTTTAGTGGACGGATGTGATTGTCAGTCTTGTCACTCCTTGCTTGCCTCTCTCTGTGTGTGTGTGTGTGTGTGTGTGTGTGTGTGTGTGTGTGTGTGTGTGTGTGTGTGTGTGTGTGTGTGTGTGTGTGTGTGTGTGTGTGTGTGTGTGTGTGTGTGTGTGTGTGTGTGTGTGTGTGTGTGTGTGTGTGTGTGTGTGTGTATTAATTTATGGAGGGCTTCCTTCCTGATTTCTCAAGGGAAACTATCAAAGTGATACAACACATTTATTTACTGAAAAGAGATTGCTTCCATTATAGCATCCTTGTCCACTCATTACCATTCCACGTGGAGAGAGAGAGAGAGAGAGAGAGAGAGAGAGAGAGTTAGAGAGACAGACAGAGAGAGTTATGGACAGACAGACAGACAGACAGACAGACAGACAGACAGACAGACAGACAGACAGACAGACAGACAGACAGACAGACAGACAGACAGACAGACAGACAGACAGACAGACAGACAGACAGACAGACAGACAGACAGACAGACAGACAGACAGACAGACAGACAGGTTTCTCTGCTACTCTTGTTTGCACCTTGTTTCTCAACAACACAATACGTGATCTAATGACAGTGTTGTTACGGACCGACACAACATCTCAGTGTGTTTCTATTCCCTATATAGTGCACTACTTTAGACCAGAGCCCTATAGAACCCTATTCCCTATATAGTGCACTACTTTAGACCAGAGCCCTATAGAACCCTATTCCCTATATAGTGCACTACTTTAGACCAGAGCCCTATAGAACTCTATTCCCGATATAGTGCACTACGTTAGACCAGAGCACTATAGAACCCTATTCCCTATATAGTGCACTACTTTAGACCAGAGCACTATAGAATCCTATTCCCTATATAGTGCACTACTTTAGACCAGAGCCCTATAGAACCCTATTCCCTATATAGTGCACTACTTTAGACCAGAGCCCTATAGAACCCTATTCCCGATATAGTGCACTACTTTAGACCAGAGCACTATAGAACCCTATTCCCTATATAGTGCACTACTTTAGACCAGAGCACTATAGAACCCTATTCCCTATATAGTGCACTACTTTAGACCAGGACCCTATAGAACCCTATTCCCTATATAGTGCACTACTTTAGACCAGAGCCCTATAGAACCCTATTCCCGATATAGTGCACTACTTTAGACCAGAGCACTATAGAACCCTATTCCCTATATAGTACACTACTTTAGACCAGAGCCCTATAGAACCCTATTCCCTATATAGTACACTACTTTAGACCAGAGCCCTATAGAACCCTATTCCCTATATAGTGCACTACTTTAGACCAGAGCACTATAGAACCCTATTCCCTATATAGTACACTACTTTAGACCAGAGCACTATAGAACCCTATTCCCTATATAGTGCACTACTTTAGACCAGAGCACTATAGAACCCTATTCCCTATATAGTGCACTACTTTAGACCAGGACCCTATAGAACCCTATTCCCTATATAGTGTACTACTTTAGACCAGAGCCCTATAGAACTCTATTCCCGATATAGTGCACTACTTTAGACCAGAGCACTATAGAACCCTATTCCCTATATAGTGCACTACTTTAGACCAGAGCACTATAGAACCCTATTCCCTATATAGTGCACTACTTTAGACCAGAGCCCTATAGAACCCTATTCCCTATATAGTGCACTACTTTAGACCAGAGCCCTATAGAACCCTATTCCCGATATAGTGCACTACTTTAGACCAGAGCACTATAGAACCCTATTCCCTATATAGTGCACTACTTTAGACCAGAGCACTATAGAACCCTATTCCCTATATAGTGCACTACTTTAGACCAGGACCCTATAGAACCCTATTCCCTATATAGTGCACTACTTTAGACCAGAGCCCTATAGAACCCTATTCCCGATATAGTGCACTACTTTAGACCAGAGCACTATAGAACCCTATTCCCTATATAGTGCACTACTTTAGACCAGAGCACTATAGAACCCTATTCCCTATATAGTGCACTACTTTAGACCAGGACCCTATAGAACCCTATTCCCTATATAGTGCACTACTTTAGACCAGAGCCCTATAGAACCCTATTCCCTATATAGTACACTACTTTAGACCAGAGCCCTATAGAACCCTATTCCCTATATAGTACACTACTTTAGACCAGAGCCCTATAGAACCCTATTCCCTATATAGTGCACTACTTTAGACCAGAGCACTATAGAACCCTATTCCCTATATAGTACACTACTTTAGACCAGAGCCCTATAGAACCCTATTCCCTATATAGTGCACTACTTTAGACCAGAGCATTGTTGGTCCCAAAGGGACTCATTTGGAAAGCAGCTGATATCTCTGAAAGCATGTGGTATAGGGGTCAGATTTTAATATCTGTTGTTTTGTGTATCGATTCCACAAGATGAACAATAACACACACACACAGTACGGTACAGTCATCCACCCCCCCCCCCCACCCTCCTGTATAGCAATCCACCTTCTCCTCTCTCCTCAGCGTCCAATCCAACCCTTCCATTCAGCCACCATATTGACCTGCACACATCTCAGAGAGGATAATCAAGCCTGAAGGAAACCACAGCTCATCCTAATCAATAGCTATTTAGACAGCTCACTCCAACCGCATTACAAAAACACAGGCCCCCTGACCAGCAATATGATAAGGTATATTATACACCAGGCCTGTTGTTATGACAAGAGGAGCCCAACTGAACATGATCGTAATGCCGTGTAGAATCGATCCGGAGAGGATGAGTTCCAAAATGTCTCCTTCCTTCCTTTATAGTGAACTACTTTAGACCAGAGCCCTATAGAACCCTATTCCCTATATAGTGCACTACTTTAGACCAGAGCCCTATAGAACCCTATTCCCTATATATAATGAACTACTTTAGACCAGAGCCCTATAGAACCCTATTCCCTATATAGTGAACTACTTTAGACCAGAGCCCTATAGAACCCTATTCCCTATATATAATGAACTACTTTAGACCAGAGCCCTATAGAACCCTATTCCCTATATAGTGAACTACTTTAGACCAGAGCCCTATAGAACCCTATTCCCTATATAGTGAACTACTTTAGACCAGAGCCCTATAGAACCCTATTCCCTATATATAATGAACTACTTTAGACCAGAGCCCTATAGAACCCTATTCCCTATATAGTGAACTACTTTAGACCAGAGCCCTATAGAACCCTATTCCCTATATATAATGAACTACTTTAGACCAGAGCCCTATAGAACCCTATTCCCTATATATAATGAACTACTTTAGACCAGAGCCCTATAGAACCCTATTCCCTATATAGTGAACTACTTTAGACCAGAGCCCTATAGAACCCTATTCCCTATATATAATGAACTACTTTAGACCAGAGCCCTATAGAACCCTATGCCCTATATATAATGAACTACTTTAGACCAGAGCCCTATAGAACCCTATTCCCTATCTATAATGAACTACTTTAGACCAGAGCCCTATAGAACTCTATTCCCTATATATAATGAACTACTTTAGACCAGAGCCCTATAGAACCCTATTCCCTATATAGTGAACTACTTTAGACCAGAGCCCTATAGAACCCTATTCCCTATATAGTGCACTACTTTAGACCAGAGCCCTATGGAACCCTATTCCCTATATAGTGAACTACTTTAGACCAGAGCCCTATAGAACCCTATTCCCTATATATAATGAACTACTTTAGACCAGAGCCCTATGAAACTATATGCATTTTTAACGTAAGGAATAGAGTCTATTTGTGGTGCGCAGACTCGTTCATCAAGAGGTCTGTTGTGCTCATTAATGTGATGAATGATACAGCCTCCCTTATTGGTTTCTGTTGGAGAGATGGAAAGATGGAGAGATGGAGAGATCATTCTGTAGGAGAGATGGAGAGATGGAGAGATCATTCTGTAGGAGAGATGGAGAGATGGAGAGATCATTCTGTAGGAGAGATGGAGAGATGGAGAGATCATTCTGTAGGAGAGATGGAGAGATGGAGGGATCATTCTGTAGGAGAGATGGAGAGATGGAGAGATGGAGGGATCATTATGTAGGAGAGATGGAGGGATCATTATGTAGGAGAGATGGAGGGATCATTCTGTAGGAGAGATGGAGAGATGGAGAGATCATTCTGTAGGAGATTTGATTTGTCTTTGTTTCACCTGCTTTCCCACAATCACTTGTTCACTATTTAACCCTCTGTTCCTCACATGGTTTCTGTCGGTGATTGTTTATTTTGTCTTTTCGTGTATTTGTGTATTTGTTACTTTGTATATTTTAGATTTTGAGTAAATTACATTTGATTACTCATATCTGAGCCTGACTCTACACCAGCTACACCTAGGACCCATTACAAATACTTTATAATACTTTAGAATACTTTACAATTCTTCATAATACTTTATAATACTTGATCATACTTTTTAAAAATCAGTTACCCTTGAGTTATCATCATCGTGTCTGGAGGACATAACAGGACCGTGAACACCTCACGCATATTCAGAACAGAAATAGAAAATAAACTGCGAAAATGTCCAATGTCATGTTCCTAAATGAGAGAAGGATAACCTGTAACAGAAACTCGACACAGCTTCACAAACACATTTCACAGCTTCACAAACACACTTCACAGTGTAACAAACACACTTCACAGCTTAACAAACACACTTCACAGCTTAACAAACACACTTCACAGCTTAACAAACACACTTCACAGCTTAACAAACACACTTCACAGCTTAACAGAAACACTTCACAGCTTAACAAAAACACTTCACAGCTTAACAAACACACTTCACAGCTTAACAAACACACTTCACAGCTTAACAGAAACACTTCACAGCTTAACAAACACATTTCACATCTTAACAGAAACACTTCACAGTATAACAGAAACACTTCACAGTATAACAGAAACACTTCACAGTGCAACAGAAACACTTCACAGTATAACAGAAACACTTCACAGTATAACAGAAACACTTCACAGTGCAACAGAAACACTTCACAGTGCAACAGAAACACTTCACAGTGTACCAGAAACACTTCACAGAGAATGAGCTTATACTGCATATATTGTATCTGGTGATAAACGGTCAGGATTAGTCCCTGATTACATTAATAATACAGGGTTAGGGTTAGTCCCTGACTAAATTAATAATACAGGGTTAGGGTTAGTCCTGATTAAATTAATAATACAGGGTTAGTCCTGATTACATTAATAATACAGGATTAGTCCCTGATTACATTAATAATACAGGGTTAGTCCTGATTAAATTAATAATACAGGGTTAGGGTTAGTCCCTGATTACATTAATAATACAGGGTTAGGGTTAGTCCCTGATTACATTAATAATACAGGGTTAGTCCCTGATTAAATTAATAATACAGGGTTAGGGTTAGTTCCTGATTACATTAATAATACAGGGTTAGTCCTGGTTACATTAATAATACAGGGTTAGTCCCTGATTACATTAATAATACAGGGTTAGTCCTGGTTAAATTAATAATACAGGGTTAGTCCCTGATTACATTAATAATACAGGGTTAGTTCCTGATTACATTAATAATACAGGGTTAGTCCTGATTACATTAATAATACAGGGTTAGTTCCTGATTACATTAATAATACAGGGTTAGTCCCTGATTACATTAATAATACAGGGTTAGTCCCTGATTACATTAATAATACAGGGTTAGTCCCTGATTACATTAATAATACAGGGTTAGTCCCTGATTACATTAATAATACAGGGTTAGTCCCTGATTACATTAATAATACAGGGTTAGTCCCTGATTACATTAATGATACAGGGTTAGTCCCTCATTACATTAATAATACAGGGTTAGGGTTAGTCCCTGATTAAATTAATAATACAGGGTTAGTCCCTGATTAAATTAATAATACAGGGTTAGTCCCTGATTACATTAATAATACAGGGTTAGGGTTAGTCCCTGATTACATTAATAATACAGGGTTAGTCCCTGATTACATTAATAATACAGGGTTAGGGTTAGTCCCTGATTACATTAATAATACAGGGTTAGGGTTAGTCCCTGATTACATTAATAATACAGGGTTAGTCCCTGATTAAATTAACAATACAGGGTTAGGGTTAGTCCCTGATTACATTAATAATACAGGGTTAGGGTTAGTCCCTGATTACATTAATAATACAGGGTTAGTCCCTGATTACATTAATAATACAGGGTTAGTCCCTGATTAAATTAATAATACAGGGTTAGTCCCTGATTACATTAATAGTACAGGGATAGGGTTAGTCCCTGATTACATTAATAATACAGGGTTAGTCCCTGATTACATTAATAATACAGGGTTAGGGTTAGTCCCTGATTAAATTAATAATACAGGGTTAGTCCCTGATTAAATTAATAATACAGGGTTAGGGTTCGTCCCTGATTACATTAATAAAACAGGGTTAGTCCCTGATTAAATTAATAATACAGGGTTAGGGTTAGTCCCTGATTACATTAATAATACAGGGTTAGTCCCTGGTTACATTAATAATACAGGGTTAGTCCCTGATTAAATTAATAATACAGGGTTAGGGTTAGTCCCTGATTACATTAATAATACAGGGTTATGGTTAGTCCCTGATTACATTAATAATACAGGGTTAGGGTTAGTCCCTGATTAAATTAATAATACAGGGTTAGGGTTAGTCCCTGATTACATTAATAATACAGGGTTAGTCCCTGATTAAATTAATAATACAGGGTTAGTCCCTGATTACATTAATAATACAGGGTTAGGGTTAGTCCCTGATTACATTAATAATACAGGGTTAGTCCCTGATTAAATTAATAATACAGGGTTAGGGTTAGTCCCTGATTAAATTAATAATACAGGGTTAGTCCCTGATTACATTAATAGTACAGGGTTAGGGTTAGTCCCTGATTACATTAATAATACAGGGTTAGTCCCTGATTACATTAATAATACAGGGTTAGGGTTAGTCCCTGATTAAATTAATAATACAGGGTTAGTCCCTGATTAAATTAATAATACAGGGTTAGGGTTCGTCCCTGATTACATTAATAATACAGGGTTAGTCCCTGATTAAATTAATAATACAGGGTTAGGGTTAGTCCTTGATTACATTAATAATACAGGGTTAGTCCCTGGTTACATTAATAATACAGGGTTAGTCCCTGATTAAATTAATAATACAGGGTTAGTCCCTGATTAAATTAATAATACAGGGTTAGGGTTAGTCCCTGATTACATTAATAATACAGGGTTAGTCCCTGATTAAATTAATAATACAGGGTTAGTCCCTGATTACATTAATAATACAGGGTTAGGGTTAGTCCCTGATTACATTAATAATACAGGGTTAGTCCCTGATTAAATTAATAATACAGGGTTAGGGTTAGTCCCTGATTAAATTAATAATACAGGGTTAGTCCCTGATTACATTAATAATACAGGATTAGTCCCTGATTACATTAATAATACAGGGTTAGTCCCTGATTAAATTAATAATACAGGGTTAGGGTTAGTCCCTGATTACATTAATAATACAGGGTTAGGGTTAGTCCCTGATTACATTAATAATACAGGGTTAGTCCCTGATTAAATTAATAATACAGGGTTAGGGTTAGTTCCTGATTACATTAATAATACAGGGTTAGTCCCTGGTTACATTAATAATACAGGGTTAGTCCCTGATTACATTAATAATACAGGGTTAGTCCCTGGTTAAATTAATAATACAGGGTTAGTCCCTGATTACATTAATAATACAGGGTTAGTTCCTGATTACATTAATAATACAGGGTTAGTCCCTGATTACATTAATAATACAGGGTTAGTTCCTGATTACATTAATAATACAGGGTTAGTCCCTGATTACATTAATAATACAGGGTTAGTCCCTGATTACATTAATAATACAGGGTTAGTCCCTGATTACATTAATAATACAGGGTTAGTCCCTGATTACATTAATAATACAGGGTTAGTCTCTGATTCCATTAATAATACAGGGTTAGTCCCTGATTACATTAATAATACAGGGTTAGGGTTAGTCCCTGATTACATTAATAATACAGGGTTAGGGTTAGTCCCTGATTACATTAATAATACAGGGTTAGTCCCTGATTAAATTAATAATACAGGGTTAGGGTTAGTCCCTGGTTAAATTAATAATACAGGGTTAGTTCCTGATTACATTAATAATACAGGGTTAGGGTTAGTCCCTGATTACATTAATAATACAGGGTTAGTCCCTGATTACATTAATAATACAGGGTTAGTCCCTGATTACATTAATGATACAGGGTTAGTCCCTCATTACATTAATAATACAGGGTTAGGGTTAGTCCCTGATTAAATTAATAATACAGGGTTAGTCCCTGATTAAATTAATAATACAGGGTTAGTCCCTGATTACATTAATAATACAGGGTTAGGGTTAGTCCCTGATTACATTAATAATACAGGGTTAGTCCCTGATTACATTAATAATACAGGGTTAGGGTTAGTCCCTGATTACATTAATAATACAGGGTTAGTCGCTGATTAAATTAATATTACAGGGTTAGTCGCTGATTAAATTAATATTACAGGGTTAGTCCCTGATTACATTAATAATACAGGGTTAGGGTTAGTCCCTGATTACATTAATAGTACAGGGTTAGGGTTAGTCCCTGATTACATTAATAATACAGGGTTAGTCCCTGATTACATTAATAATACAGGGTTAGGGTTAGTCCTGATTAAATTAATAATACAGGGTTAGTCCCTGATTAAATTAATAATACAGGGTTAGGGTTCGTCCCTGATTACATTAATAATACAGGGTTAGTCCCTGATTAAATTAATAATACAGGGTTAGGGTTAGTCCCTGATTACATTAATAATACAGGGTTAGTCCCTGGTTACATTAATAATACAGGGTTAGTCCCTGATTAAATTAATAATACAGGGTTAGTCCCTGATTAAATTAATAATACAGGGTTAGGGTTAGTCCCTGATTACATTAATAATACAGGGTTAGTCCCTGATTAAATTAATAATACAGGGTTAGTCCCTGATTACATTAATAATACAGGGTTAGGGTTAGTCCCTGATTACATTAATAATACAGGGTTAGTCCCTGATTAAATTAATAATACAGGGTTAGGGTTAGTCCCTGTTTACATTAATAATACAGGGTTAGTCCCTGGTTACATTAATAATATAGGGTTAGTCCCTGATTAAATTAATAATACAGGGTTAGTCCCTGATTAAATTAATAATACAGGGTTAGGGTTAGTCCCTGATTACATTAATAATACAGGGTTAGTCCCTGATTAAATTAATAATACAGGGTTAGTCCCTGATTACATTAATAATACAGGGTTAGTCCCTGATTACATTAATAATACAGGGTTAGGGTTAGTCCCTGATTAAATTAACAATACAGGGTTAGTCCCTGATTACATTAATAATACAGGGTTAGTCCCTGATTACATTAATAATACAGGGTTAGGGTTAGTCCCTGATTACATTAATAATACAGGGTTAGGGTTAGTCCCTGATTACATTAATAATACAGGGTTAGTCCCTGATTAAATTAATAATACATGGTTAGTCCCTGATTACCTTAATAATACAGGGTTAGGGTTAGTCCCTGATTACATTAATAATACAGGGTTAGTCCCTGATTAAATTAATAATACAGGGTTAGGGTTGGTCCCTGTTTACATTAATAATACAGGGTTAGTCCCTGGTTACATTAATAATACAGGGTTAGTCCCTGATTAAATTAATAATACAGGGTTAGTCCCTGATTAAATTAATAATACAGGGTTAGGGTTAGTCCCTGATTACATTAATAATACAGGGTTAGTCCCTGATTACATTAATAATACAGGGTTAGTCCCTGATTAAATTAATAATACAGGGTTAGTCCCTGATTACATTAATAATACAGGGTTAGTCCCTGATTACATTAATAATACAGGGTTAGGGTTAGTCCCTGATTAAATTAACAATACAGGGTTAGCCCCTGATTACATTAATAATACAGGGTTAGTCCCTGATTACATTAATAATACAGGGTTAGGGTTAGTCCCTGATTACATTAATAATACAGGGTTAGGGTTAGTCCCTGATTACATTAATAATACAGGGTTAGTCCCTGATTACATTAATAATACAGGGTTAGGGTTAGTCCCTGATTACATTAACAATACAGGGTTAGTCCCTGATTACATTAATAATACAGGGTTAGTCCCTGATTACATTAATAATACAGGGTTAGGGTTAGTCCCTGATTACATTAATAATACAGGGTTAGGGTTAGTCCCTGATTACATTAATAATACAGGGTTAGTCCCTGATTACATTAATAATACAGGGTTAGGGTTAGTCCCTGATTACATTAATAATACAGGGTTAGTCCCTGATTAAATTAATAATACAGGGTTAGGGTTAGTCCCTGATTACATTAATAATACAGGGTTAGTCCCTGGTTACATTAATAATACAGGGTTAGTCCCTGATTAAATTAATAATACAGGGTTAGTCCCTGATTAAATTAATAATACAGGGTTAGGGTTAGTCCTGATTACATTAATAATACAGGGTTAGTCCCTGGTTACATTAATAATACAGGCTTAGGTTTAGTCCCTGATTACATTAATAATACAGGGTTAGTCCCTGATTACATTAATAATACAGGGTTAGTCCCTGATTACATTAATAATACAGGGTTAGGGTTAGTCCCTGATTACATTAATAATACAGGGTTAGTCCCTGATTACATTAATAATACAGGGTTAGGGTTAGTCCCTGATTACATTAATAATACAGGGTTAGTCCCTGATTACATTAATAATACAGGGTTAGTCCCTGATTACATTAATAATACAGGGTTAGGGTTAGTCCCTGATTACATTAATAATACAGGGTTAGTCCCTGATTACATTAATAATACAGGGTTAGTCCCTGATTCCATTAATAATACAGGGTTAGTCCCTGATTAAATTAATAATACAGGGTTAGTCCCTGATTAAATTAATAATACAGGGTTAGTCCCTGGTTACATTAATAATACAGGGTTAGTCCCTGATTACATTAATAATACAGGGTTAGTCCCTGATTAAATTAATAATACAGGGTTAGTCCCTGATTAAATTAATAATACAGGGTTAGTCCCTGATTACATTAATAATACAGGGTTAGTCCCTGATTAAATTAATAATACAGGGTTAGTCCCTGATTAAATTAATAATACAGGGTTAGTCCCTGGTTACATTAATAATACAGGGTTAGTCCCTGATTAAATTAATAATACAGGGTTAGTCCCTGATTACATTAATAATACAGGGTTAGTCCCTGATTACATTAATAATACAGGGTTAGTCCCTGATTACATTAATAATACAGGGTTAGGGTTAGTCCCTGATTAAATTAACAATACAGGGTTAGTCCCTGATTACATTAATAATACAGGGTTAGTCCCTGATTACATTAATAATACAGGGTTAGGGTTAGTCCCTGATTACATGAATAATACAGGGTTAGGGTTAGTCGCTGATTACATTAATAATACAGGGTTAGTCCCTGATTACATTAATAATACAGGGTTAGGGTTAGTCCCTGATTACATTAACAATACAGGGTTAGTCCCTGATTACATTAATAATACAGGGTTAGTCCCTGATTACATTAATAATACAGGGTTAGGGTTAGTCCCTGATTACATTAATAATACAGGGTTAGGGTTAGTCCCTGATTACATTAATAATACAGGGTTAGTCCCTGATTACATTAATAATACAGGGTTAGGGTTAGTCCCTGATTACATTAATAATACAGTGTTAGTCCCTGATTAAATTAATAATACAGGGTTAGGGTTAGTCCCTGATTACATTAATAATACAGGGTTAGTCCCTGGTTACATTAATAATACAGGGTTAGTCCCTGATTAAATTAATAATACAGGGTTAGTCCCTGATTAAATTAATAATACAGGGTTAGGGTTAGTCCCTGATTACATTAATAATACAGGGTTAGTCCCTGGTTACATTAATAATACAGGGTTAGGTTTAGTCCCTGATTACATTAATAATACAGGGTTAGTCCCTGATTACATTAATAATACAGGGTTAGTCCCTGATTACATTAATAATACAGGGTTAGGGTTAGTCCCTGATTACATTAATAATACAGGGTTAGGGTTAGTCCCTGATTACATTAATAATACAGGGTTAGTCCCTGATTACATTAATAATACAGGGTTAGTCCCTGATTACATTAATAATACAGGGTTAGGGTTAGTCCTGATTACATTAATAATACAGGGTTAGTCCCTGATTACATTAATAATACAGGGTTAGTCCCTGATTACATTAATAATACAGGGTTAGTCCCTGGTTAAATTAATAATACAGGGTTAGTCCCTGATTACATTAATAATACAGGGTTAGTCCCTGATTACATTAATAATACAGGGTTATGGTTAGTCCCTGATTACATTAATAATACAGGGTTAGTCCCTGATTACATTAATAATACAGGGTTAGGGTCAGTCCCTGATTACATTAATAATACAGGGTTAGTCCCTGATTACATTAATAATACAGGGTTAGGGTCAGTCCCTGATTACATTAATAATACAGGGTTAGTCCCTGATTACATTAATAATACAGGGTTAGTCCCTGATTACATTAATAATACAGGGTTAGTCCCTGATTAAATTAATAATACAGGGTTAGTCCCTGATTACATTAATAATACAGGGTTAGTCCCTGATTAAATTAATAATACAGGGTTAGTCCCTGGTTACATTAATAATACAGGGTTAGTCCCTGATTACATTAATAATACAGGGTTAGGGTTAGTCCCTGATTACATTAATAATACAGGGTTAGTCCCTGATTACATTAATAATACAGGGTTAGTCCCTGATTACATTAATAATACAGGGTTAGGGTTAGTCCCTGATTACATTAATAATACAGGGTTAGGGTTAGTCCCTGATTACATTAATAATACAGGGTTAGTCCCTGATTACATTAATAATACAGGGTTAGGGTTAGTCCCTGATTACATTAATAATACAGGGTTAGTCCCTGATTAAATTAATAATACAGGGTTAGGGTTAGTCCCTGATTACATTAATAATACAGGGTTAGTCCCTGATTACATTAATAATACAGGGTTAGGGTTAGTCCCTGATTACATTAATAATACAGGGTTAGTCCCTGATTACATTAATAATACAGGGTTAGTCCCTGATTAAATTAATAATACAGGGTTAGTCCCTGATTAAATTAATAATACAGGGTTAGGGTTAGTCCCTGATTACATTAATAATACAGGGTTAGTCCCTGGTTACATTAATAATACAGGGTTAGGGTTAGTCCCTGATTACATTAATAATACAGGGTTAGTCCCTGATTACATTAATAATACAGGGTTAGTCCCTGATTAAATTAATATTACAGGGTTAGTCCCTGATTACATTAATAATACAGGGTTAGTCCCTGATTACATTAATAATAAAGGGTTAGTCCCTGATTACATTAATAATACAGGGTTAGTCCCTGATTACATTAATAATACAGGGTTAGTCCCTGATTACATTAATAATACAGGGTTAGTCCCTGGTTAAATTAATAATACAGGGTTAGTCCCTGGTTAAATTAATAATACAGGGTTAGTCCCTGGTTAAATTAATAATACAGGGTTAGTCCCTGGTTAAATTAATAATTCAGGGTTAGTCCCTGATTAAATTAATAATACAGGGTTAGTCCCTGGTTACATTAATAATACAGGGTTAGTCCCTGATTAAATTAATATTACAGGGTTAGTCCCTGATTACATTAATAATACAGGGTTAGTCCCTGATTAAATTAATAATACAGGGTTAGGGTTAGTCCCTGATTACATTAATAATACAGGGTTAGTCCCTGATTACATTAATAATACAGGGTTAGTCCCTGATTACATTAATAATACAGGGTTAGTCCCTGATTAAATTAATAATACAGGGTTAGTCCCTGATTAAATTAATAATACAGGGTTAGTCCCTGGTTACATTAATAATACAGGGTTAGTCCCTGATTAAATTAATAATACAGGGTTAGTCCCTGGTTAAATTAATAATACAGGGTTAGTCCCTGATTACATTAATAATACAGGGTTAGTCCCTGATTACATTAATAATACAGGGTTAGACCATGATTAAATTAAAAATACAGGGTTAGTCCCTGATTAAATTAATAATACAGGGTTAGTCCCTGATTAAATTAATAATACAGGGTTAGGTTTAGTCCCTGATTACATTAATAATACAGGGTTAGTCCCTGATTACATTAATAATACAGGGTTAGTCCCTGATTAAATTAATAATACAGGGTTAGGTTTAGTCCCTGATTACATTAATAATACAGGGTTAGTCCCTGATTACATTAATAATACAGGGTTAGGGTTAGTCCCTGATTACATTAATAATACAGGGTTAGACCATGATTAAATTAAAAATACAGGGTTAGTCCCTGATTAAATTAATAATACAGGGTTAGTCCCTGATTAAATTAATAATACAGGGTTAGGTTTAGTCCCTGGTTAAATTAATAATACAGGGTTAGGTTTAGTCCCTGATTACATTAATAATACAGGGTTAGTCCCTGATTACATTAATAATACAGGGTTAGTCCCTGATTACATTAATAATACAGGGTTAGTCCCTGATTAAATTAATAATACAGGGTTAGTCCCTGATTAAATTAATAATACAGGGTTAGGTTTAGTCCCTGGTTAAATTAATAATACAGGGTTAGGTTTAGTCCCTGATTACATTAATAATACAGGGTTCGTCCCTGATTACATTAATAATACAGGGTTAGTCCCTGATTAAATTAATAATACAGGGTTAGGGTTAGTCCCTGATTACATTAATAATACAGGGTTAGTCCCTGGTTACATTAATAATACAGGGTTAGTCCCTGATTAAATTAATAATACAGGGTTAGTCCCTGATTAAATTAATAATACAGGGTTAGGGTTAGTCCCTGATTACATTAATAATACAGGGTTAGTCCCTGATTAAATTAATAATACAGGGTTAGTCCCTGATTACATTAATAATACAGGGTTAGGGTTAGTCCCTGATTACATTAATAATACAGGGTTAGTCCCTGATTAAATTAATAATACAGGGTTAGGGTTAGTCCCTGTTTACATTAATAATACAGGGTTAGTCCCTGGTCACATTAATAATACAGGGTTAGTCCCTGATTAAATTAATAATACAGGGTTAGTCCCTGATTAAATTAATAATACAGGGTTAGGGTTAGTCCCTGATTACATTAATAATACAGGGTTAGTCCCTGATTAAATTAATAATACAGGGTTAGTCCCTGATTACATTAATAATACAGGGTTAGTCCCTGATTACATTAATAATACAGGGTTAGGGTTAGTCCCTGATTAAATTAACAATACAGGGTTAGTCCCTGATTACATTAATAATACAGGGTTAGTCCCTGATTACATTAATAATACAGGGTTAGGGTTAGTCCCTGATTACATTAATAATACAGGGTTAGGGTTAGTCCCTGATTACATTAATAATACAGGGTTAGTCCCTGATTAAATTAATAATACATGGTTAGTCCTGATTACATTAATAATACAGGGTTAGGGTTAGTCCCTGATTACATTAATAATACAGGGTTAGTCCCTGATTAAATTAATAATACAGGGTTAGGGTTGGTCCCTGTTTACATTAATAATACAGGGTTAGTCCTGGTTACATTAATAATACAGGGTTAGTCCCTGATTAAATTAATAATACAGGGTTAGTCCCTGATTAAATTAATAATACAGGGTTAGGGTTAGTCCCTGATTACATTAATAATACAGGGTTAGTCCCTGATTACATTAATAATACAGGGTTAGTCCCTGATTAAATTAATAATACAGGGTTAGTCCCTGATTACATTAATAATACAGGGTTAGTCCCTGATTACATTAATAATACAGGGTTAGGGTTAGTCCCTGATTAAATTAACAATACAGGGTTAGCCCCTGATTACATTAATAATACAGGGTTAGTCCCTGATTACATTAATAATACAGGGTTAGGGTTAGTCCCTGATTACATTAATAATACAGGGTTAGGGTTAGTCCCTGATTACATTAATAATACAGGGTTAGTCCCTGATTACATTAATAATACAGGGTTAGGGTTAGTCCCTGATTACATTAACAATACAGGGTTAGTCCCTGATTACATTAATAATACAGGGTTAGTCCCTGATTACATTAATAATACAGGGTTAGGGTTAGTCCCTGATTACATTAATAATACAGGGTTAGGGTTAGTCCCTGATTACATTAATAATACAGGGTTAGTCCCTGATTACATTAATAATACAGGGTTAGGGTTAGTCCCTGATTACATTAATAATACAGGGTTAGTCCCTGATTAAATTAATAATACAGGGTTAGGGTTAGTCCCTGATTACATTAATAATACAGGGTTAGTCCCTGGTTACATTAATAATACAGGGTTAGTCCCTGATTAAATTAGTAATACAGGGTTAGTCCCTGATTAAATTAATAATACAGGGTTAGGGTTAGTCCCTGATTACATTAATAATACAGGGTTAGTCCCTGGTTACATTAATAATACAGGCTTAGGTTTAGTCCCTGATTACATTAATAATACAGGGTTAGTCCCTGATTACATTAATAATACAGGGTTAGTCCCTGATTACATTAATAATACAGGGTTAGGGTTAGTCCCTGATTACATTAATAATACAGGGTTAGTCCCTGATTACATTAATAATACAGGGTTAGGGTTAGTCCCTGATTACATTAATAATACAGGGTTAGTCCCTGATTACATTAATAATACAGGGTTAGTCCCTGATTACATTAATAATACAGGGTTAGGGTTAGTCCCTGATTACATTAATAATACAGGGTTAGTCCCTGATTACATTAATAATACAGGGTTAGTCCCTGATTCCATTAATAATACAGGGTTAGTCCCTGATTAAATTAATAATACAGGGTTAGTCCCTGATTAAATTAATAATACAGGGTTAGTCCCTGGTTACATTAATAATACAGGGTTAGTCCCTGATTACATTAATAATACAGGGTTAGTCCCTGATTAAATTAATAATACAGGGTTAGTCCCTGATTAAATTAATAATACAGGGTTAGTCCCTGATTACATTAATAATACAGGGTTAGTCCCTGATTAAATTAATAATACAGGGTTAGTCCCTGATTAAATTAATAATACAGGGTTAGTCCCTGGTTACATTAATAATACAGGGTTAGTCCCTGATTAAATTAATAATACAGGGTTAGTCCCTGATTACATTAATAATACAGGGTTAGTCCCTGATTACATTAATAATACAGGGTTAGTCCCTGATTACATTAATAATACAGGGTTAGGGTTAGTCCCTGATTAAATTAACAATACAGGGTTAGTCCCTGATTACATTAATAATACAGGGTTAGTCCCTGATTACATTAATAATACAGGGTTAGGGTTAGTCCCTGATTACATGAATAATACAGGGTTAGGGTTAGTCGCTGATTACATTAATAATACAGGGTTAGTCCCTGATTACATTAATAATACAGGGTTAGGGTTAGTCCCTGATTACATTAACAATACAGGGTTAGTCCCTGATTACATTAATAATACAGGGTTAGTCCCTGATTACATTAATAATACAGGGTTAGGGTTAGTCCCTGATTACATTAATAATACAGGGTTAGGGTTAGTCCCTGATTACATTAATAATACAGGGTTAGTCCCTGATTACATTAATAATACAGGGTTAGGGTTAGTCCCTGATTACATTAATAATACAGGGTTAGTCCCTGATTAAATTAATAATACAGGGTTGGGGTTAGTCCCTGATTACATTAATAATACAGGGTTAGTCCCTGGTTACATTAATAATACAGGGTTAGTCCCTGATTAAATTAATAATACAGGGTTAGTCCCTGATTAAATTAATAATACAGGGTTAGGGTTAGTCCCTGATTACATTAATAATACAGGGTTAGTCCCTGGTTACATTAATAATACAGGGTTAGGTTTAGTCCCTGATTACATTAATAATACAGGGTTAGTCCTGATTACATTAATAATACAGGGTTAGTCCCTGATTACATTAATAATACAGGGTTAGGGTTAGTCCCTGATTACATTAATAATACAGGGTTAGGGTTAGTCCCTGATTACATTAATAATACAGGGTTAGTCCCTGATTACATTAATAATACAGGGTTAGTCCCTGATTACATTAATAATACAGGGTTAGGGTTAGTCCCTGATTACATTAATAATACAGGGTTAGTCCCTGATTACATTAATAATACAGGGTTAGTCCCTGATTACATTAATAATACAGGGTTAGTCCCTGGTTAAATTAATAATACAGGGTTAGTCCCTGATTACATTAATAATACAGGGTTAGTCCCTGATTACATTAATAATACAGGGTTATGGTTAGTCCCTGATTACATTAATAATACAGGGTTAGTCCCTGATTACATTAATAATACAGGGTTAGGGTCAGTCCCTGATTACATTAATAATACAGGGTTAGTCCCTGATTACATTAATAATACAGGGTTAGGGTCAGTCCTGATTACATTAATAATACAGGGTTAGTCCCTGATTACATTAATAATACAGGGTTAGTCCCTGATTACATTAATAATACAGGGTTAGTCCCTGATTAAATTAATAATACAGGGTTAGTCCCTGATTACATTAATAATACAGGGTTAGTCCCTGATTAAATTAATAATACAGGGTTAGTCCCTGGTTACATTAATAATACAGGGTTAGTCCCTGATTACATTAATAATACAGGGTTAGGGTTAGTCCCTGATTACATTAATAATACAGGGTTAGTCCCTGATTACATTAATAATACAGGGTTAGTCCCTGATTACATTAATAATACAGGGTTAGGGTTAGTCCCTGATTACATTAATAATACAGGGTTAGGGTTAGTCCCTGATTACATTAATAATACAGGGTTAGTCCCTGATTACATTAATAATACAGGGTTAGTCCCTGATTAAATTAATAATACAGGGTTAGGGTTAGTCCCTGATTACATTAATAATACAGGGTTAGTCCCTGATTACATTAATAATACAGGGTTAGGGTTAGTCCCTGATTACATTAATAATACAGGGTTAGTCCCTGATTACATTAATAATACAGGGTTAGTCCCTGATTAAATTAATAATACAGGGTTAGTCCCTGATTAAATTAATAATACAGGGTTAGGGTTAGTCCCTGATTACATTAATAATACAGGGTTAGTCCCTGGTTACATTAATAATACAGGGTTAGGGTTAGTCCCTGATTACATTAATAATACAGGGTTAGTCCCTGATTACATTAATAATACAGGGTTAGTCCCTGATTAAATTAATATTACAGGGTTAGTCCCTGATTAAATTAATAATACAGGGTTAGGGTTAGTCCCTGATTACATTAATAATACAGGGTTAGTCCCTGATTAAATTAATAATACAGGGTTAGTCCCTGATTAAATTAATAATACAGGGTTAGGGTTAGTCCCTGATTACATTAATAATACAGGGTTAGTCCCTGATTAAATTAATAATACAGGGTTAGTCCTGATTACATTAATAATACAGGGTTAGTCCCTGATTACATTAATAATACAGGGTTAGGGTTAGTCCCTGATTAAATTAACAATACAGGGTTAGTCCCTGATTACATTAATAATACAGGGTTAGTCCCTGATTACATTAATAATACAGGGTTAGGGTTAGTCCCTGATTACATTAATAATACAGGGTTAGGGTTAGTCCCTGATTACATTAATAATACAGGGTTAGTCCCTGATTAAATTAATAATACATGGTTAGTCCCTGATTACATTAATAATACAGGGTTAGGGTTAGTCCCTGATTACATTAATAATACAGGGTTAGTCCCTGATTAAATTAATAATACAGGGTTAGGGTTGGTCCCTGTTTACATTAATAATACAGGGTTAGTCCCTGGTTACATTAATAATACAGGGTTAGTCCCTGATTAAATTAATAATACAGGGTTAGTCCCTGATTAAATTAATAATACAGGGTTAGGGTTAGTCCCTGATTACATTAATAATACAGGGTTAGTCCCTGATTACATTAATAATACAGGGTTAGTCCCTGATTAAATTAATAATACAGGGTTAGTCCCTGATTACATTAATAATACAGGGTTAGTCCCTGATTACATTAATAATACAGGGTTAGGGTTAGTCCCTGATTAAATTAACAATACAGGGTTAGCCCTGATTACATTAATAATACAGGGTTAGTCCCTGATTACATTAATAATACAGGGTTAGGGTTAGTCCCTGATTACATTAATAATACAGGGTTAGGGTTAGTCCCTGATTACATTAATAATACAGGGTTAGTCCCTGATTACATTAATAATACAGGGTTAGGGTTAGTCCCTGATTACATTAACAATACAGGGTTAGTCCCTGATTACATTAATAATACAGGGTTAGTCCCTGATTACATTAATAATACAGGGTTAGGGTTAGTCCTGATTACATTAATAATACAGGGTTAGGGTTAGTCCCTGATTACATTAATAATACAGGGTTAGTCCCTGATTACATTAATAATACAGGGTTAGGGTTAGTCCCTGATTACATTAATAATACAGGGTTAGTCCCTGATTAAATTAATAATACAGGGTTAGGGTTAGTCCTGATTACATTAATAATACAGGGTTAGTCCTGGTTACATTAATAATACAGGGTTAGTCCCTGATTAAATTAGTAATACAGGGTTAGTCCCTGATTAAATTAATAATACAGGGTTAGGGTTAGTCCCTGATTACATTAATAATACAGGGTTAGTCCCTGGTTACATTAATAATACAGGCTTAGGTTTAGTCCCTGATTACATTAATAATACAGGGTTAGTCCCTGATTACATTAATAATACAGGGTTAGTCCCTGATTACATTAATAATACAGGGTTAGGGTTAGTCCCTGATTACATTAATAATACAGGGTTAGTCCCTGATTACATTAATAATACAGGGTTAGGGTTAGTCCCTGATTACATTAATAATACAGGGTTAGTCCCTGATTACATTAATAATACAGGGTTAGTCCCTGATTACATTAATAATACAGGGTTAGGGTTAGTCCCTGATTACATTAATAATACAGGGTTAGTCCTGATTACATTAATAATACAGGGTTAGTCCCTGATTCCATTAATAATACAGGGTTAGTCCCTGATTAAATTAATAATACAGGGTTAGTCCCTGATTAAATTAATAATACAGGGTTAGTCCCTGGTTACATTAATAATACAGGGTTAGTCCCTGATTACATTAATAATACAGGGTTAGTCCCTGATTAAATTAATAATACAGGGTTAGTCCCTGATTAAATTAATAATACAGGGTTAGTCCCTGATTACATTAATAATACAGGGTTAGTCCCTGATTAAATTAATAATACAGGGTTAGTCCCTGATTAAATTAATAATACAGGGTTAGTCCTGGTTACATTAATAATACAGGGTTAGTCCCTGATTAAATTAATAATACAGGGTTAGTCCCTGATTACATTAATAATACAGGGTTAGTCCCTGATTACATTAATAATACAGGGTTAGTCCCTGATTACATTAATAATACAGGGTTAGGGTTAGTCCCTGATTAAATTAACAATACAGGGTTAGTCCCTGATTACATTAATAATACAGGGTTAGTCCCTGATTACATTAATAATACAGGGTTAGGGTTAGTCCCTGATTACATGAATAATACAGGGTTAGGGTTAGTCGCTGATTACATTAATAATACAGGGTTAGTCCCTGATTACATTAATAATACAGGGTTAGGGTTAGTCCCTGATTACATTAACAATACAGGGTTAGTCCCTGATTACATTAATAATACAGGGTTAGTCCCTGATTACATTAATAATACAGGGTTAGGGTTAGTCCCTGATTACATTAATAATACAGGGTTAGGGTTAGTCCCTGATTACATTAATAATACAGGGTTAGTCCCTGATTACATTAATAATACAGGGTTAGGGTTAGTCCCTGATTACATTAATAATACAGGGTTAGTCCCTGATTAAATTAATAATACAGGGTTAGGGTTAGTCCCTGATTACATTAATAATACAGGGTTAGTCCCTGGTTACATTAATAATACAGGGTTAGTCCCTGATTAAATTAATAATACAGGGTTAGTCCCTGATTAAATTAATAATACAGGGTTAGGGTTAGTCCCTGATTACATTAATAATACAGGGTTAGTCCCTGGTTACATTAATAATACAGGGTTAGGTTTAGTCCCTGATTACATTAATAATACAGGGTTAGTCCCTGATTACATTAATAATACAGGGTTAGTCCCTGATTACATTAATAATACAGGGTTAGGGTTAGTCCTGATTACATTAATAATACAGGGTTAGGGTTAGTCCCTGATTACATTAATAATACAGGGTTAGTCCCTGATTACATTAATAATACAGGGTTAGTCCTGATTACATTAATAATACAGGGTTAGGGTTAGTCCTGATTACATTAATAATACAGGGTTAGTCCTGATTACATTAATAATACAGGGTTAGTCCCTGATTACATTAATAATACAGGGTTAGTCCTGGTTAAATTAATAATACAGGGTTAGTCCCTGATTACATTAATAATACAGGGTTAGTCCCTGATTACATTAATAATACAGGGTTATGGTTAGTCCTGATTACATTAATAATACAGGGTTAGTCCCTGATTACATTAATAATACAGGGTTAGGGTCAGTCCTGATTACATTAATAATACAGGGTTAGTCCCTGATTACATTAATAATACAGGGTTAGGGTCAGTCCCTGATTACATTAATAATACAGGGTTAGTCCCTGATTACATTAATAATACAGGGTTAGTCCCTGATTACATTAATAATACAGGGTTAGTCCCTGATTAAATTAATAATACAGGGTTAGTCCCTGATTACATTAATAATACAGGGTTAGTCCCTGATTAAATTAATAATACAGGGTTAGTCCTGGTTACATTAATAATACAGGGTTAGTCCCTGATTACATTAATAATACAGGGTTAGGGTTAGTCCCTGATTACATTAATAATACAGGGTTAGTCCCTGATTACATTAATAATACAGGGTTAGTCCCTGATTACATTAATAATACAGGGTTAGGGTTAGTCCCTGATTACATTAATAATACAGGGTTAGGGTTAGTCCCTGATTACATTAATAATACAGGGTTAGTCCCTGATTACATTAATAATACAGGGTTAGTCCCTGATTAAATTAATAATACAGGGTTAGGGTTAGTCCCTGATTACATTAATAATACAGGGTTAGTCCTGATTACATTAATAATACAGGGTTAGGGTTAGTCCCTGATTACATTAATAATACAGGGTTAGTCCCTGATTACATTAATAATACAGGGTTAGTCCCTGATTAAATTAATAATACAGGGTTAGTCCCTGATTAAATTAATAATACAGGGTTAGGGTTAGTCCCTGATTACATTAATAATACAGGGTTAGTCCTGGTTACATTAATAATACAGGGTTAGGGTTAGTCCCTGATTACATTAATAATACAGGGTTAGTCCCTGATTACATTAATAATACAGGGTTAGTCCCTGATTAAATTAATATTACAGGGTTAGTCCTGATTACATTAATAATACAGGGTTAGTCCCTGATTACATTAATAATACAGGGTTAGTCCCTGATTACATTAATAATACAGGGTTAGTCCCTGATTACATTAATAATACAGGGTTAGTCCCTGATTACATTAATAATACAGGGTTAGTCCTGGTTAAATTAATAATACAGGGTTAGTCCCTCGTTAAATTAATAATACAGGGTTAGTCCTGGTTAAATTAATAATACAGGGTTAGTCCCTGGTTAAATTAATAATTCAGGGTTAGTCCCTGATTAAATTAATAATACAGGGTTAGTCCTGGTTACATTAATAATACAGGGTTAGTCCCTGATTAAATTAATATTACAGGGTTAGTCCCTGATTACATTAATAATACAGGGTTAGTCCCTGATTAAATTAATAATACAGGGTTAGGGTTAGTCCTGATTACATTAATAATACAGGGTTAGTCCCTGATTACATTAATAATACAGGGTTAGTCCTGATTACATTAATAATACAGGGTTAGTCCCTGATTAAATTAATAATACAGGGTTAGTCCTGATTAAATTAATAATACAGGGTTAGTCCTGGTTACATTAATAATACAGGGTTAGTCCCTGATTAAATTAATAATACAGGGTTAGTCCTGGTTAAATTAATAATACAGGGTTAGTCCTGATTACATTAATAATACAGGGTTAGTCCCTGATTACATTAATAATACAGGGTTAGACCATGATTAAATTAAAAATACAGGGTTAGTCCCTGATTAAATTAATAATACAGGGTTAGTCCCTGATTAAATTAATAATACAGGGTTAGGTTTAGTCCCTGATTACATTAATAATACAGGGTTAGTCCCTGATTACATTAATAATACAGGGTTAGTCCTGATTAAATTAATAATACAGGGTTAGGTTTAGTCCCTGATTACATTAATAATACAGGGTTAGTCCTGATTACATTAATAATACAGGGTTAGGGTTAGTCCCTGATTACATTAATAATACAGGGTTAGACCATGATTAAATTAAAAATACAGGGTTAGTCCCTGATTAAATTAATAATACAGGGTTAGTCCCTGATTAAATTAATAATACAGGGTTAGGTTTAGTCCCTGGTTAAATTAATAATACAGGGTTAGGTTTAGTCCCTGATTACATTAATAATACAGGGTTAGTCCCTGATTACATTAATAATACAGGGTTAGTCCCTGATTACATTAATAATACAGGGTTAGTCCCTGATTACATTAATAATACAGGGTTAGGGTTAGTCCCTGATTACATTAATAATACAGGGTCAGGGTTAGTCCCTGATTACATTAATGACACAGGGTTATATATATATATATATATATATATATATCAAATATATATAGCCTGAATCCTATATATAGTCTATATATAACCTAGAATGAACCTATAACCTTTTATATATTCTATATTCTATATTTAACCTATATATGTGTATATATATAGTCTATATATAACGTATATATAAACTGTATTTAACCTATATATATATGTATATATATAGTCTATATATAACGTATATATAAACTGTATTTAACCTGTATATATATGTATATATATAGCCTATATATAACGTATATATAAACTGTATTTAACCTATATATAAAATATATATATAACCTGTATTTAACCTATATTTAACCTATATATAATCTATATATAACCTATATATAACCTATATATAATCTATATATAAAATATATATAACCTATATATAACCTATATATAACCTATATATAAAATATATATATAACCTGTATTTAACCTATATATAACCTATATATAAAATATATATATAACCTGTATTTAACCTATATATAACCTATATATAACCTATATATAAAAAATATATAACCTGTATTTAACCTATATATAACCTATATATATTCTAGATTTAACCTATATATATTATATATCTTATAATTATATAACCTATATATAACCTGTATTTAACCTGTATATATGTATATATAACCTGTATTTAACCTATATATAACCTAAATATAACCTGTATTTAACCTATATATAACCTATATATAACCTATATATAAGTTATATATAACCTGTATTTAACCTATATATAACCTGTATTTAACCTATATATAACGTATATATAAACTGTATTTAACCTATATATATGTGTATATATATAGCCTATATATAACTTATATATAACCTGCATTTAACCTGTATATATGTGTATATATAGCCTATATATAACTTATATATAACCTATATATATGTGTATATATATATATATAGCCTATATATAACCTATATATAACCTGTATTTAACCTATATATATGTGTATATATATAGCCTATATATAACCTGTATTTAACCTGTGTATATGTGTATATATATATATATATATATATAGCCTATATATAACCTATATATAACCTGTATTTAACCTATATATATGTGTATATATATAACCTATATATAACCTGCATTTAACCTGTGTATATGTGTATATATATAGCCTATATATAACTTATATATAACCTATATATATGTGTATATATATATATATAGCCTATATATAACCTATAGATAACCTGTATTTAACCTGTATATATGTATATATAACCTGTATTTAACCTGTATATAGCTTGCTCTCTAGCGACTCCTTGTGGCGGGCCGGGTACCAGCTGGTGTTGCAGCTTCCAGTTTGAGCGAGCGGTGTGTCAAGAACCGGTGCTTCTTGGCAGGGTCGTGTTTTCGCCAAAACAAAGAGAGAATCTTTTGAAGTTTGTCATTGCCACATTGACATTTCAGACTTGATTTTTCTTTTAAGACAAATGTATCAACCCCTTTCAACAATGTCCAGTAATTATAATCCACATAATAGTTCACATTTTCTCATACTGCATGATTATATTCCCTTCAGTAGCAACATGGCTCAAATTAAGATCATACATCTGTTCTGCACTACTTTTGACCAGAGCCCTATGGGCACTGGTAAGTGAACCATATAGGGATTAGGGTGTCATTTGGGATGCAGTCGTTTATTACACAGTAATCTAATACAAACCCCTGGCGCGACACTGCTCCCCTCGCCTGATTGGAGACACGACCCACAGAGCCCATTGAGCCCTCTGAATCACACAGTTGCACTTCCCTGCAGTTTGCTTAAGTAACAATCAGAGGCAGCTGGGAGGCCATTAAGGCCCCTCCATGGGCGGCAGTACTGTAAGTGCTCCCAGGAGCAGCCTTTCCCCTGCCTCCCCTCCCCTCCCACGGCCTCCCCTATCTCCCTCCTGTCTCCTCCCTATCTCCCTCCTATCTCCCTGCTGTCTCCCTCCTGTCTCCCTCCTGTCTCCCTCCTGTCTCCCCCCTGTCTCCCTCCTGTCTCCCCCCTATCTCCCTCCTGTCTCGCCCCTATCTCCCCCCTGTCTCCCTCCTGTCTCCTTTCCTGTCTCCCCCTATCTTCCTCCTATCTCCCTCCTGTCTCCCTCCTGTCTCCCTCCTGTCTCCCCCTGTCTCCTACCATCTCCCTCCTGTCTCCCCCTGTCTCCCACTATCTCCCTCCTGTCTCCCCCTGCCTCCCCAGAACCCCCCCCCCGCCCCTCCATTTACCCTTAGCTTTCACCTGTACCTTCCTATCTCCGTGGATATGAGACGCATGACTAGTACAGGGAAGTAGATTTTCCTTCTCGGAACCAATTATGTTACATAAAAGGGAGAATGACTAGTGGAGCAGTGGTTGACTGGGACTGAGTCCCCAAAAATGGCCTCCTATTCCTGACACGGTGTACTACTAGCTCTATGGGCTCTGGTCAAAGAAAGTGTTCTACGTAGGACACAGGGCGTCATTTAGGACTGAGCACTGGGCCTCATTCCCTTTTGCGAGGGTCTGGGGATCTGCCTGTCGTCACACAGGGCAGTAAAGTAGCAGTAGTCATCTAGCGACTCCGTCCTGACTCATACTGCCAAGGGGGTACATCCTGTCGGCACTTACTAACGACGTCTGTCGCGCCCCAATAACACAGAGGCTTTGTCCCAAATGGCACCGTATTCCCTACATAGGGCACGACTAGATAGCAGCAGTGCATGGCGCTTGTAACGCCAGGGTAGTGGGTTCGATCCCTGGGACCACCCATACGTAGAATGTATGCACACATGACTGTAAGTCACTTTGGATAAAAGCGTCTGCTAAATGGCATTCATTATTATTATTTATTACTGATTGAAGTGGATCAATAAGGGATCTTAACTTTCACCTGGATTCACCTGGTCAGTCTATGTCATGGAAAGAGAAGTTGTTCCTAATGTTTTGTCCACCCAGTGTATATATATATATATATATATATACACTGTATATACAGTTGAAGTCGGAAGTTTACATACACTTTGGAGTCTGCACAAATGTTGTGTTAAAAACTAATTTTGTCAAGTAGGTTAGGACAGACTCAGTGCCTCTTTGCCTGACATCATGGGAAAATCAAACGAAATCAGACCTTAGAAAAATTATTCTAGACCTCCCCAGGTCTGGTTCATCCTTGGGAGCAATTTCCAAATGCCTGAAGGTACCACGTTCATCTGTACAAACAATAGTACGCAAGTATAAACACCATCGGAGCATGCAGCCGTCATACCGCTCAGGAAGGAGACGCGTTCTGTCTCCTAGACATGAACGTACTTTGGTGCGAAAATTGCAAATCAATCCCAGAACAACAGCAAAGGACCTTGTGAAGATGCTGGGGGAAACAGGTACAAAAGTATCTATATCCACAGTAAAACGAGTCCTATATCGACATAACCTGAAAGGCCGTTCAGCAAGGAAGAAGCCACTGCTCCAAAATTTCCATAAAAAAGCCAGACTACGGGTTGCAAACTGCACATGGGGACAAAGATTGTACTTTTTGGAGAAATGTCCTCTGGTCTGATGAAACAACAAAAACGAAAACTTCTGACCCACTGGGAATGTGATGAAAGAAACAAAAGCTGAAATAAATCTATTATTCTGACATTTCACATTCTTAAAATAAAGAGGTGATCCTAACTGACCTAAGACAGGGAAAGTTTACTAGGATTAAATGTCTGGAATTGTGAAAAACTGAGTTTAAATGTATTTCACTAAGGTGTAATTAAACTTCAGACTTCAACTGTCCATATGAAGTGGACAGTAGTAGTTATATAGGATGAACCATGACTAGAATACAGTATATACAGTGGGGCAAAAAAGTATTTAGTCAGCCACCAATTGTGCAAGTTCTCCCACTTAAAAAGATGAAAGAGGCCTGTAATTTTCATCATAGGTACACTTCAACTATGACAGACAAAATGAGAGAGAAAAATCCAGAAAATCACATTGTAGGTTTTTTATGAATTTATTTGCAAATGATGGTGGAAAATAAGTATTTGGTCACCTAGAAATAGGCAAGATTTCTGGCTCTCTCAGACCTGTAACTTCTTCTTTAAGAGGCTCCTCTGTCCTCCACTCGTTACCTGTATTAATGGCACCTGTTTGAACTTGTTATCAGTATAAAATACACCTGTCCACAACCTCATACAGTCACACTACAAACTACACTATGGCCAAGACCAAAGAGCTGTCAAAGGACACCAGAAACAAAATTGTAGACCTGCACCAGGCAACGAGGAGTGGCTTCGTAAAAAGCATTTCAAGGTCCTGGAGTGGCTTAGCCAGTCTCCAGATCTCAACCCCATAGAACATCTTTGGAGGGAGTTGAAAGTCCGTGTTGCCCAGCAACAGCCCCAAAACATCACTGTTCTAGAGGAGATCTGCATGGAGGAATGGGCAAAAATACCAGCAACCGTGTGTGAAAAATGTCTGGATATATGGTTTTTAAAAAGAAATGTTCTCTTCACATAAATAGAAGGATATCTATGCACTGTACTAACTACAAGGTTAGGAAGTTACTTGCCTTGTCTTCAAATAATGACTCCATCAAAGCTCAGATGAAAAGCCTTTTGAAAGTATATTGTCTGCAACATTGCTCCCAGAGAGAGAGATGGAGAGATAGGGGGAGAGAGAGAGAGAGAGAGAGAGAGAGAGAGAGAGAGAGAGAGAGAGAGAGAGAGAGAGAGAGAGAGAGAGAGATGGAGAGATAGGGAGAGAGAGAGAGAGAGAGAGAGAGAGAGAGAGAGAGAGAGAGAGAGAGAGAGAGAGAGAGACAGAGAGAGAGAGAGAGAGAGACAGACAGACAGACAGACAGACAGACAGACAGACAGACAGACAGACAGACAGACAGACAGACAGACAGACAGACAGACAGACAGACAGACAGACAGACAGACAGACAGACAGACAGACAGACAGACAGACAGACAGACAGACAGACAGACAGACAGACAGACAGACAGACACAGACACAGACACAGACACAGACACAGACACATAAAGACACAGACGCAGACCCACGAAAGAGAAGGAAGGTTTACCCACTAAACAGAAGGAAGGTTTACCCACTAAACAGATTCACAGAACAGTCTTAGAAGGAAGGTTTACCCACTAAACAGAAGGAAGGTTTACCCACTAAACAGAAGGAAGGTTTACCCACTAAACAGAAGGAAGGTTTACCCACTAAACAGAAGGAAGGTTTACCCACTAGACAGAAGGAAGGTTTACCCACTAAACAGAAGGAAGGTTTACCCACGAAAGAGAAGGAAGGTTTACCCACTAAACAGAAGGAAGGTTTACCCACTAAACAGATTCACAGAACAGTCTTAGAAGGAAGGTTTACCCACTAAACAGAAGGAAGGTTTACCCACTAAACAGAAGGAAGCTTTACCCACTAAACAGATTCACAGAACAGTCTTAGAAGGAAGGTTTACCCACTAAACAGAAGGAAGGTTTACCCACTAAACAGAAGGAAGGTTTACCCACTAAACAGATTCACAGAACAGTCTTAGAAGGAAGGTTTACCCACTAAACAGAAGGAAGGTTTACCCACTAAACAGAAGGAAGGTTTACCCACTAAACAGAAGGAAGGTTTACCCACTAAACAGAAGGACGGTTTACCCATTAAACAGAAGGACGGTTTACCCATTAAACAGAAGGAAGGTTTACCCACTAAACAGATTCACAGAACAAAATTGTCATGTTTGTCATTTATTATCATGTCTTGTCCCTGTGCTCCCCATTCTATTCGTTTCCCTCTGCTGGTCTTATTAGGTTCTTTCCCTCTTTCTATCCCTCTCTCTCCCCCTCCCTCTCTCACTCTCTCGCTCTCTCTTCTCTCTATCGTTCCGTTCCTGCTCCCAGCTGTTCCTATTCCCCTAATCATCATTTAGTCTTCCCACACCTGTTCCCGATCCTTTCCCCTGATTAGAGTCCCTATTTCTTCCGTTGTGTTCCGTTCCTGTCCTGTCGGTTCCTTGTTTAGAATTCACCGTGCTGTGATTGTGTATCGCCCTGTCCTGTCGTGTTTTTGCCTTCATTCACCGTGCTGTGATTGTGTATCGCCCTGTCCTGTCGTGTTTTTGCCTTCATCAGATGCTGCGTGTGAGCAGGTGTCTCTGTCAGCTACGGCCTGCGCCTACCCGAAGCGACCTGCAGTCTGTGGCCGCTTCTCCTGTTATTCCCCTCTACAGACTAGAGGATTTCTGTTATTCCCTGTTTGGACATTTCCTGTTAAGGATTCAGGATTTGTCGTTTTCTGTTTGGACTTGAATAAACTCTGTTTCTGTTAAGTCGCTTTTGGGTCCTCTTTCACCTGCATGACAGAAGGAACCGACCAAGGAATGGACCCAGCGACTTCAGACGCTCGTTACACTGCCGTCGAGATCCAAGGAGCCATGCTCGGCAGACACGAGCAGGAATTGTCCGCTGCTCGCCATGCCGTGGAGAACCTGGCCGCTCAGGTTTCCGACCTCTCTGGACAGTTCCAGAGTCTACGTCTCGTGCCACCTGTTACTTCCTGGCCTGCCGAGCCTCCAGAACCTAGGGTTAATAACCCACCTTGCTACTCCGGGCAGCCCACTGAGTGCCGCTCCTTTCTCACGCAGTGTGAGATTGTGTTCTCTCTCCAACCCAACACATACTCTAGAGAGAGAGCTCGGGTTGCTTACGTCATTTCACTCCTTACTGGCCGGGCTCGAGAATGGGGCACAGCTATCTGGGAGGCAAGGGCTGATTGCTCTAACAAGTTCCAGAACTTTAAAGAGGAGATGATTCGGGTTTTTGACCGTTCAGTTTTGGTGGGGAGGCTTCTAGGGTCCTGGCTTCCTTATGCCAAGGTGAACGGTCCATAACGGATTATTCTATTGAGTTTCGCACTCTTGCTGCCTCTAGTGAGTGGAACGAGCCGGCGCTGCTCGCTCGTTTTCTGGAGGACTCCACGCAGTGGTTAAGGATGAGATTCTCTCCCGGGAGGTTCCTTCAGATGTGGACTCTTTGATTGCTCTCGCCATCCGCATAGAACGACGGGTAGATCTTCGTCACCGGGCTCGTGGAAGAGAGCTCGCATCAACGGTGTTTCCCTGCTCCGCATCGCAACCATCTCCCTCCTCTGGCTTTGAGACTGAGCCCATGCAGCTGGGAGGGATTCGCATCTCGACTAAGGAGAGGGAACGGAGGATCACCAACCGCCTGTGCCTCTATTGCGGAGTTGCTGGACATTTTGTTAATTCATGTCCAGTAAAAGCCAGAGCTCATCTGTAAGCGGAGGGCTACAGGTGAGCGCAACTACTCAAGTCTCTCCATCAAGATCCTGTACTACTTTGTCGGTCCATCTACGCTGGACCGGTTCGGGTGCTACATGTAGTGCCTTGATAGACTCTGGGGCTGAGGGTTGTTTCATGGACGAAGCATGGGTTCGGAAACATGACATTCCTTTCAGAGAGTTAGAGAAGCCTACGCCCATGTTCGCCTTAGATGGTAGTCATCTTCCCAGTATCAGATTTGAGACACTACCTTTAACCCTCACAGTATCTGGTAACCACAGTGAGACTATTTCTTTTTTGATTTTCCGTTCACCGTTTACACCTGTTGTTTTGGGTCATCCCTGGCTAGTATGTCATAATCCTTCTATTAATTGGTCTAGTAATTCTATCCTATCCTGGAACGTTTCTTGTCATGTGAAGTGTTTAATGTCTGCCATCCCTCCCGTTTCTTCTGTCCCTACTTCTCAGGAGGAACCTGGCGATTTGACAGGAGTGCCGGAGGAATATCATGATCTGCGCACGGTCTTCAGTCGGTCCCGAGCCAACTCCCTTCCTCCTCACCGGTCGTATGATTGTAGTATTGATCTCCTTCCGGGGACCACTCCTCCTCGAGGTAGACTATACTCTCTGTCGGCTCCCGAACGTAAGGCTCTCGAGGATTATTTGTCTGTGTCTCTTGACGCCGGTACCATAGTGCCTTCTTCCTCTCCGGCCGGGGCGGGGTTCTTTTTGTTAAGAAGAAGGACGGTACTCTGCGCCCCTGCGTGGATTATCGAGGGCTGAATGACATAACGGTTAAGAATCGTTATCCGCTTCCCCATATGTCATCAGCCTTCGAGATTCTGCAGGGAGCCAGGTGCTTACTAAGTTGGACCTTCGTAACGCTTACCATCTCGTGCGCATCAGAGAGGGGACGAGTGGAAAACGGCGTTTAACACTCCGTTAGGGCATTTTGAGTACCGGGTTCTGCCGTTCGGTCTCGCCAATGCGCCAGCTGTTTTCAGGCATTAGTTAATGATGTTCTGAGAGACATGCTGAACATCTTTGTTTTTGTCTATCTTGACGATATCCTGATTTTTTCTCCGTCACTCGAGATTCATGTTCAGCACGTTCGACGTGTTCTACAGCGCCTTTTAGAGAATTGTCTCTACGTAAAGGCTGAGAAGTGCTCTTTTCATGTCTCCTCCGTTACTTTTCTCGGTTCCGTTATTTCCGCTGAAGGCATTCAGATGGATTCCGCTAAGGTCCAAGCTGTCAGTGATTGGCCCGTTCCAAGGTCACGTGTCGAGTTGCAGCGCTTTTTAGGTTTCGCTAATTTCTATCGGCGTTTCATTCGTAATTTCGGTCAAGTTGCTGCCCCTCTCACAGCTCTTACTTCTGTCAAGACGTGTTTTAAGTGGTCCGGTTCCGCCCAGGGAGCTTTTGATCTTCTAAAGAACGTTTACGTCCGCTCCTATCCTCGTTACTCCTGACGTCACTAGACAATTCATTGTCGAGGTTGACCTTCAGAGGTAGGCGTGGGAGCCATTCTATCCCAGCGCTTCCAGTCTGACGATAAGGTTCATCCTTGCGCTTATTTTTCTCATCGCCTGTCGCCATCTGAGCGCAACTATGATGTGGGTAACCGTGAACTGCTCGCCATCCGCTTAGCCCTAGGCGAATGGCGACAGTGGTTGGAGGGGCGACCGTTCCTTTTGTCGTTTGGACAGACCATAAGAACCTTGAGTACATCCGTTCTGCCAAACGACTTAATGCCCGTCAAGCTCGTTGGGCGTTGTTTTTCGCTCGTTTCGAGTTTGTGATTTCTTACCGTCCGGGTAGCAAGAACACCAAGCCTGATGCCTTATCCCGTCTGTTTAGTTCTTCTGTGGCTTCTACTGATCCCGAGGGATTCTTCCTTATGGGCGTGTTGTCGGGTTAACAGTCTGGGGAATTGAAAGACAGGTTAAGCAAGCACTCACGCACACTGCGTCGCCGCGCGCTTGTCCTAGTAACCTCCTTTTCGTTCCTGTTTCCACTCGTCTGGCTGTTCTTCAGTGGGCTCACTCTGCCAAGTTAGCTGGTCATCCCGGTGTTCGAGGCACTCTTGCGTCTATTCGCCAGCGCTTTTGGTGGCCGACTCAGGAGCGTGACACGCGCCGTTTCGTGGCTGCTTGTTCGGACTGCGCGCAGACTAAGTCGGGTAACTCTCCTCCTGCCGGTCGTCTCAGACCGCTCCCCATTCCTTCTCGACCATGGTCTCACATCGCCTTAGACTTCATTACCGGTCTGCCTTTGTCTGCGGGAAGACTGTGATTCTTACGGTTGTCGATAGGTTCTCTAAGGCGGCACATTTCATTCCCTCGCTAAACTTCCTTCCGCTAAGGAGACGGCACAAATCATTATTGAGAATGTATTCAGAATTCATGGCCTCCCGTTAGACGCCGTTTCAGACAGAGGCCCGCAATTCACGTCACAGTTTTGGAGGGAGTTCTGTCGTTTGATTGGTGCTTCCGTCAGTCTCTCTTCCGGGTTTCATCCCCAGTCTAACGGTCAAGCAGAGAGGGCCAATCAGACGATTGGTCGCATACTACGCAGCCTTTCTTTCAGAAACCCTGCGTCTTGGGCAGAACAGCTCCCCTGGGCAGAATACGCTCACAATTCGCTTCCTTCGTCTGCTACCGGGTTATCTCCGTTTCAGAGTAGTCTGGGTTACCAGCCTCCTCTGTTCTCATCCCAGCTTGCCGAGTCCAGCGTTCCCTCCGCTCAAGCGTTTGTCCAACGTTGTGAGCGCACCTGGAGGAGGGTGAGGTCTGCACTTTGCCGTTACAGGGCACAGACGGTGAGAGCCGCCAATAAACGCAGGATTAAGAGTCCAAGGTATTGTTGCGGCCAGAGAGTGTGGCTTTCCACTCGCAACCTTCCTCTTACAACAGCTTCTCGTAAGTTGCCATGTCTCCTGTGTTAAGCCCTTTCTTCGCACCCCGTTCGTCTTCCCTCCCCCTCCCGTCCTTGTCGAGAGCGCACCTATTTACAAGGTACATAAGATCATGGACATGCGTTCTCGGGGACGGGGTCACCAATACTTAGTGGATTGGGAGGGTTACGGTCCTGAGGAGAGGAGTTGGGTTCCGTCTCGGGACGTGCTGGACCGTTCACTCATCGATGATTTCCTCCGTTGCCGCCAGGATTCCTCCTCGAGTGCGCCAGGAGGCGCTCGGTGAGTGGGGGGTACTGTCATGTTTGTCATTTATTATCATGTCTTGTCCCTGTGCTCCCCATTCTATTCGTTTCCCTCTGCTGGTCTTATTAGGTTCTTTCCCTCTTTCTATCCCTCTCTCTCCCCTCCCTCTCTCACTCTCTCGCTCTCTCTTCTCTCTATCGTTCCGTTCCTGCTCCCAGCTGTTCCTATTCCCCTAATCATCATTTAGTCTTCCCACACCTGTTCCCGATCCTTTCCCCTGATTAG
>NW_025747711.1:0-48083 GCF_021184085.1 Oncorhynchus gorbuscha
CATTCTGTTCGTTTCCCCCTGCTGGTCTTATTAGGTTCGTTCCCCTCTTTCTATCCCTCTCTCTCCCCCTCCCTCTCTCACTCTCTCGCTCTCTCTTCTCTCTATCGTTCCGTTCCTGCTCCCAGCTGTTCCTATTCCCTAATCAATCATTTAGTCTTCCCACACCTGTTCCCGATCCTTTCCCTGATTAGAGTCCCTATTTCTCTCCTTGTTATTCGTTTCTGCCCTGTCGGTTCCTTGTCTAGAATTCACCGTGCTGTGTTTGTGTATCGCCCTGTCGTGTCGTGTTTTCCTCAGATGCTGCGTGGTGAGCAGGTGTCTGAGTCTGTCTGGTTCAAGTGCCTTCCCGAGGCAACCTGCTGTTCACCTGCTGTTCAAGATCGAGTCTCCAGTTGTCCTCGTCATTTCGAGTGAAAGTTGTGTTTTTTTGATTGTATTTTCTTTACTGGATTAAAGACTCTGTTTTCGCCAAGTCGCTTTTGGGTCCTCTTTCACCTGCATGACAAGCCGTCCTCAAACAATCGCATGTTTTCACTGTAATAGCTACTGTAAATTGGACAGTGCAGTTAGATTAATTAACAAGAAGTTAAGCTTTCAGCCGATTTCAGACACTTTTATACGTACATAAATATTAAAAGTTCATAATATTTATGATTATTTATTTGAATTGCGCACCCTCCAGCTTCACCTGAAGTTGGCAGGACTCCTATCCCTAAGATCTTTTAAGCAATGCTCTCAATTTGTGGGCAACAAAATCAATACTAAGATTTATAACATAGAACAGGACAAGAAAGTCCTTTTTTTTAAGTAGGCAAGTCATTTAAGAACAAATTCTCATTTACAATGATGGCCTATCCCGGCATACCCGGACGACACTGGGCCAATTGTGTGCTGCCCTGTGGGACTCCCAATCACGGCCAGATGTGATGCAGCCTGGATTCAAACCAGTGACTGCAGTGATGCCTCTTGCACTGAGATGCAGTGCCTTGGACCACTGCGTCACTCGGGAGCCCTTAAAATAATCTAGCATTTTTACTGTATGTAAAACATAGCTACATTAAATATCTCATTCATTCACAGCTCACAGTACTTGCTTCCTATTTAATTAATAATAAATAATAATTAAAAATAAAGCAACTTATATAATTGATTCTATGTTCATTGCAAAGAGAAAAGAGCCTCTTCTCACTTTAAAGTTGATGGACTGGTAGTGATTTTCTGTTGTTGCTCTGATTCCTTTCTGAAAATTATTCTTTGGACGTTCAAGCATGATCTTAAAGTTCTACTTAGTTTGATTAGGCTCATCCTTGATGTCTATGGAATTACTGTGTCATGGTTAAATAATCCTCCACTGCAATCCAGTCTCTCCACTTAGATCCAGTCTGGTGAAACGTGAGGATGTGAAGCTCACCTAGAGCCTAAACACTTTAGATTTATTTTGCCAACTTAGAATTTAGAATTTAGAATTTAGAATTTAGAACAACATAGAATTTAAAAGGGTGAAATCTGCAGTTGAAACAAAAGCAAAGTGTTCACCCTGCCACTGATTTGGTAAACAGCTATACAGTGTTTGTTTACAATTACCTTGTTTACACACTGTGGAGTCACCTTATATTTTGGGGTCTGATGGGGTACAACAGTACAACAGTTGAACTAAACTCATGAGGCATTTATATGTTACATTCTTCAGCAGTCTGAGTATGCAGTATTTAAAAAAAAACGTTTTTTAATGTAACCTTTATTTAACTAGTCAGTTTAGAACAAATTCTTATTTACAATGATTGCCTACCGAGGAACAGTGGGTTAACTGGGCAGGGGCAGAACGACAGATTTTCACCTCCGCAACTCGCGGATTCAATCCATCAACCTTTTGGTTACTGGCCCAACTCTCTAACCACTAGGCTACCTGCCACCCCTACACAGTTATATATAGACCAAGGAAGTGTTGTCTCTGGTCTTTAAGTGTGATAAGCACATCTGCTGTAACTGTGCTGCTAAAATACTTGTTTTTTGTTACTTTAGTTGTAATTCAACAGAATAGTGAGATACTCTGTTTTAGTGTGCAGCCAGCCCTTCGTCCTTATGGTAGACCAAGGACCATGAATATTGCAAGACCCCCAATAGTAAAAAAAAAAAGTCCCCCCAAAAGTCATTGTTAACACTTTCGAAAGTTCTGTTGACGATCTCAAGTCATATGTTAAAAAATTCCTTTTGAATAAAGCAAGTCCTTCCCATTTACTTTGATCTCAATATGGGTTTGAATTCAATCTCGCTAATGTAGAAAGAAAAAACATCTTTAATTCTGACATAATTCTAGAGATGATAGGGGAATTCAGCTTAATTTGTCCATATATTAGTTTAGATAGGGGGTAAGATGAAATACTATACCTCTGAGTCAAAGAAACCTTATCTCTTTTTAATTAAGGGTTTGGGTGGCTGTTTGACATTTCTTCCAAAGCACAAAGTTTTCAGTACAGCTTTATGACATGAAAGCAAAGCTAAGTTTGAAGCATCAAAATCTTCAGAGGGTTTAAAAAAAAAAAAAAAAACTTGAGACAGAAGCCTTGGGCGGAAGCCATTTTAGGGCTGAGGTAGGCACCAGGCAGCCTTAGACAGAGCGTGGAGGAGGAGGTTTATTGATAATGACTTGACATGCCATAGTAAAGGACTCAGTAGAATGCATTAATCCATCTAGACTCTCTTTTTAATTATGTACCGTTGGTGCCTGATGTTTTCATTTCATGCCGGCGTCCAAAATGGCACCCTATTCCCTACGTGACTCCAACAATCAACTGATCACGATTTTCAGTTTAGTTTAATGAGGTGTGTTAACTATAAGGTTGGGGTAAAAGTGTGACACCAATCAGGCCCCATAGTTGGTGCTAGCCGTGATCCAGGGTGTTGACCATGATGGGGTTGGTGCTAGCTGGGATCAAGGGTGTTGACCATGATGGGGTTGGTGCTAGCTGGGATCCAGGGTGTTGACCATGATGGGGTTGGTGCTAGCTGGGATCCAGGGTGTTGACCATGATCGGGTCGGTGCTAGCTGGGATCCAGGGTGTTGGCCATGATGGGGTTGGTGCTAGCTGGGATACTGTCACAGTAAGGAGTTGTAAATATCTAGCTGGGGTAAGATAGCTGGCTAGACTAACTCGACTAATATACCAATCTTAATCAATATTAACTGACGTGGACTAATTGAGTGACTAACAGTGAAAAATAACTGCTGATGCTTGAGGTCCAGACCTGAGGTCCAGACCTCTGTAATTTGAAATATATACTGTACCAGTCAAAGGTATGTACACACCTACTCATTCAAGGGTATTTCTACATTGCTGAATAATAGTGAAGGCATCAAAACTATGAAATAACACATGGAATCATGCAAAAACCCAAAAAAGGTGTTAAACAAAAAAACATAGATTTTAGATTTTAGATTCTTCAACGTAGCCACCTTGATGACAGCTTTGCACATTCTTGGCATTCTATCAACCAGCTTGACCTGGAATGCTTTTCCAACAGTCGTTCCCACATATGAAGTAGTTCCCACATATGCTGAGCACTTGTTGGCTGCTTTTCCTTCACTCTGCCGGTCCAACTCATCCCAAACCATCTCAATTGGTTTGAGGTCAGGTGATTGTAGAGGCTTTTTGAACAATGCCACCACCACATCTACCTTGTATACAACCCCTACCAGTTAGGGCTATCTCCTGTATACCACCCCTTTCAATTAGGGCTATCTCCTGTATACCACCCCTTACAATTAGGGCTAACCCCTGTATACCACCCCTTTCAATTAGGGCTATCTCCTGTATACCACCTCTTACAATTAGGGCTATCTCCTGTATACCACCCCTTTCAATTAGGGCTATCTCCTGTATACCACCCCTTTCAATGAGGGCTATCTCCTGTATACCACCCCTTTCAATTAGGGCTATCTCCTGTATACCACCCCTACCAGTTAGGGCTATCTCCTGTATACCACCCCTTTCAATTAGGGCTATCTCCTGTATACCACCCCTTTCAATTAGGGCTATCTCCTGTATACCACCCCTTTCAATTAGGGCTATCTCCTGTATACCACCCCTTTCAATTAGGGCTATCTCCGATATACCACCCCTTTCAATTAGGGCTATCTCCTGTATACCACCCCTTTCAATTAGGCTATCTCCTGTATACCTCCCCTTTCAATTAAGACTATCTCCTGTATACCACCCCTTTCAATTAGGGCTATCTCCGATATACCACCCCTTTCAATTAGGGCTATCTCCTGTATACCACCCCTTTCAATTAGGGCTATCTTCTGTATACCACCCCTTTCAATTAGGGCTATCTTCTGTATACCACCCCTATCAATTAGGGATATATTCTGTATACCACCCCTTTCAATTAGGTCTATCTTCTGTATACCACCCCTACCAGTTAGGGCTATCTCCTGTATATCACCCCTTTCAATTAGGGATATCTTCTGTATACCACCCCTACCAAATAGGGCTATCTTCTGTATACCACCCCTACCAAATAGGGCTATCTTCTGTATACCACCCCTATCAATTAGGGATATATTCTGTATACCACCCCTATCAATTAGGGATATATTCTGTATACCACCCCTACCAAATAGGGCTATCTTCTGTATACCACCCCTTTCAATTAGGGCTATCTCCTGTATAGCACCCCTTTCAATTAGGGCTATCTCCTTTACACCACCCCTTTCAATTAGGGCTATCTTCTGTATACCACCCCTACCAGTTAGGGCTATCTCCTGTATATCACCCCTTTCAATTAGGGATATCTTCTGTATACCACCCCTACCAAATAGGGCTATCTTCTGTATACCACCCCTATCAATTAGGGATATATTCTGTATACCACCCCTACCAATTAGGGATATATTCTGTATACCACCCCTACCAAATAGGGCTATCTTCTGTATACCACCCCTATCAATTAGGGATATATTCTGTATACCACCCCTACCAAATAGGGCTATCTTCTGTATACCACCCCTATCAATTAGGGATATATTCTGTATACCACCCCTACCAATTAGGGATATATTCTGTATACCACCCCTCTCAATTAGGGATTTATTCTGTATACCACGCCTATCGATTAGGGATATATTCTGTATACCACCCCTATCGATTAGGGATTTATTCTGTATACCACCCCTATCAATTAGGGATTTATTCTGTATACCACCCCTATCGATTAGGGATTTATTCTGTATACCACCCCTACCTTGTCACAATAGAACTGATCGGATCAAACACATTAACAAGGAAATAAAGTCCACAATTAAAATTTTAACAAGTCACACTTGTTCATTGAAATGCATTCTGGTACAGTATATACAGTACAAGAACGCAAGAAGACTCAAAGCTGTAATCACTGCCAAAAGGTGCTTCAACAAAGTACTGAGCAAAGGGTCTGAATACTTATATAAATGTGATGTTTAATTTTAGATTTTATAAATTAGTACATAAAAAAGGTTTTGCTTTGTCATTATGGGGTATTGTGATGTCATTATGGGGTATTGTGATGTCATTATGGGGTATTGTGATGTCATTATGGGGTATTGTGTGTAGATTGATGAGGGGGGAAAACAATTTAATTCATTAGGGAATAAGGTTGTAACCCATCAAAATGTGTAAAAAGTCAAGGGGTCTGAATACTTTCCGAAGGCAATGTATGCGCTCTACACACACATACACAAGGATTGTGTTATGTAGATATGTGGTTGTAGAGTAGTGGCCTGAGGGAACACACTTAACACTTGTCATCTGTTGTGAAATGTAATGCAATGCAGTATAGAACTGCCTTAATTTTGCTGGACCCCGGGATGAGTAGCTGCTGTCTTGGCAGGAACTAATGGGGATTCATAATCAACCCCGGGAAGAGTAGCTGTTGCCTTGGCAGGAACTAATGGGGATCCCATAATAAACCCCAGGAAGAGTAGCTGCTGCCTTGTCAGGAACTAACGGAGATTCATAATAAACCCCAGGAAGAGTAGCTGCTGCCTTGGCAGGAACTAACGGAGATTCATAATAAACCCCAGGAAGAGTAGCTGCTGCCTTGGCAGGAACTAATGGGGATCCATAATAAACGCCGGGAAGAGTAGCTGCTGCCTTGGCAGGAACTAACAGGGATCCATAATAAACCCCAGGAAGAGTAGCTGCTGCCTTGGCAGGAACTAACGGGGATCCATAATAAACCCCAGGAAGAGTAGCTGCTGCCTTGGCAGGAACTAATGGGGATCCATAATAAACGCTGGGAAGAGTAGCTGCTTTCTTGGCAGGAACTAATGGGGATCCATAATAAACGCTGGGAAGAGTAGCTGCTGTCTTGGCAGGAACTAATGGGGATCCATAATAAACGCTGGGAAAAGTAGCTGCTGCCTTGTCAGGAACTAACGGGGATCCATAATAAACCCCAGGAAGAGTAGCTGCTGCCTTGGCAGGAACTAATGGGGATCCATAATAAACGCTGGGAAGAGTAGCTGCTGTCTTGGCAGGAACTAATGGGGATTCATAATAAACCACAGGAAGAGTAGCTGCTGCCTTGGCAGGAACTTGATATTTTTGCTCATTGTCAAAATGCTAATTATTCTTTAGGAGCAGCCCCAGGAATGATTCTTAACTTCATGTTTTGAACTCACCACAGGTCTGTCAAGGCAATAATACAATGTCCATGTCCATTAACTTATAAGTAAATATTACACTTATAACCCTTTTGCCTGTAGCAGTGTGTAATGGGATTTTCCGGTTGTCTGCTTTGCTTTTAGTCGTTGAGGAGAGGAGGAAAGAAATGACTGAACAGAGACAAAAAAAAAATATATAGAAAAACCAACCATAGCAACAGATTATTTTCAGGTTATCTCTTCTGCTCTGTAGACCCCAGAGAGACAGAACAGATTTTCTTATGGTTATCTCTTCTGCTCTGTAGACCCCAGAGACACAGAACAGATTCTCTACTGGTTATCTCTTCTGCTCTGTAGACCCCAGAGAGACAGAACAGATTCTCTACTGGTTATCTCCTTTGCTCTGTAGACCCAGAGACACAGAACAGATTCTCTTATGGTTATCTCTTCTGCTCTGTAGACCCCAGAGACACAGAACAGATTCTCTTCTGCTCTGTATACCCCAGAGACACAGAACATATTCTCTTCTGCTCTGTAGACCACAGAGACACAGAACAGATTCGCTTCTGGTTATATCTTCTGCTCTGTAGACCCCAGAGACACAGAACAGATTCGCTTCTTGTTATCTATTCTGCTCTGTAGACCCCAGAGACACAGAACACAGAACAGATTCTCTTCTGATTATATCTTCTGCTCTGTAGACCTCAGAGACAGAGAACAGATTCACTTCTGGTTATCTCTTCTGCTCTGTAGACCCCAGAGACACAGAACAGATTCGCTTCTGGTTATCTATTCTGCTCCGTAGACCCCAGAGACACCGAACATATTCTCTTCTGGCTATCTCTTCTGCTCTGTAGACCCCAGAGACACAGAACAGATTCGCTTCTTGTTATCTATTCTGCTCTGTAGACCCCAGAGACACAGAACAGATTCACTTCTGGTTATCTATTCTGCTCTGTAGACCCCAGAGACACAGAACACAGAACAGATTCTCTTCTGGTTATCTGTTCTGCTCTGTAGACCCCAGAGACACAGTACAGATTCTCTTCTGGTTATCTCTTCTGCTCTGTAGACCCCAGAGACACAGATCAGATTCTCTTCTGGTTATCTCTTCTGCTCTGTAGACCCCAGAGACACAGAACAGATTATCTTCTTGTTATCTCTTCTGCTCTGTAGACCCCAGAGACACAGAACACAGAACATATTCTCTTCTTGTTATCTCTTCTGCTCTGTAGACCCCAGAGACACAGAACACAGAACAGATTCTCTTCTGCTCTCTAGACCCTAGAGACACAGAACATATTCTGTTCTGGCTATCTCTTCTGCTCTGTAGACCCCAGAGACACAGAACACAGAACAGATTCTCGTCTTGTTATCTCTTCTGCTCTGTAGACCCCAGAGACACAGAACAGATTCTCTTCTGGATATCTTAACTGCCATCGATAAGAAACATTACTGTGCAGCCGTATTCATTGATCTGGCCAAGGCTTTCGATTCTGTCAACCACCACATCCTCATCGGCAGACTCGACAGCCTTGGTTTCTCAAATGATTGCCTCGCCTGGTTCACCAACTACTTCTCTGATAGAGTTCAGTGTGTCAAATCGGAGGGTCTACTGTCCGGACCTCTGGCAGTCTCTATGGGGGTGCCACAGGGTTCAAATCTTGGACCGACTCTCTTCTCTGTATACATCAATGAGGTCGCTCTTGCTGCTGGTGAGTTCCTGATCCACCTCTACGCAGACGACACCATTCTGTATACTTCCGGCCCTTCTTTGGACACTGTGTTAACAACCCTCCAGGCAAGCTTCAATGCCATACAACTCTCATTCCGTGGCCTCCAATTGCTCTTAAATACAAGTAAAACTAAATCCATGCTCTTCAACCGATCGCTACCTGCACCTACCCGCCTGTCCAACATCACTACTCTGGACAGCTCTGACTTAGAATACGTGGACAACTACAAATACTTTGGTGTCTGGTTAGACTGTAAACTCTCCTTCCAGACCCATATCAAACATCTCCAATCCAAAGTTAAATCTAGAATTGGCTTCCTATTTCGCAACAAAGCATCCTTCACTCATGCTGCCAAACATACCCTTGTAAAACTGACCATCCTACCAATCCTCGACTTTGGCGACGTCATTTACCAAATAGCCTCCAATACCCTACTCAACAAATTGGATGCAGTCTATCACAGTGCAATCCGTTTTGTCACCAAAGCCCCATATACTACCCACCATTGCGACCTGTACGCTCTCGTTGGCTGGCCCTCGCTTCATACTCGTCGCCAAACCCACTGGCTCCATGTCATCTACAAGACCCTGCTAGGTAAAGTCCCCTCTTATCTCAGCTCGCTGGTCACCATAGCATCTCCCACCTGTAGCACACGCTCCAGCAGGTATATGTCTCTGGTCACCCCAAAACCAATTCTTTCTTTGGCCGTCTCTCCTTCCAGTTCTCTGCTGCCAGTGACTGGAACGAACTGCAAAAATCTCTGAAACTGGAAACACTTATCTCCCTCACTAGCTTTAAGCACCAACTGTCAGAGCATCTTACAGATTACTGCAGCTGTACATAGCCCACCTATAATTTAGCCCAAACAACTACCTCTTTCCCAACTGTATTTAATTTATTTATTTATTTTGCTCCTTTGCACCCCATTATTTGTATGTCTACTTTGCACATTCTTCCATTGCAAAACTACCATTCCAGTGTTTTACTTGCTATATTGTATTTACTTTGCCACCATGGCCTTTTTTGCCTTTACCTCCCTTCTCACCTCATTTGCTCACATTGTATATAGACTTGTTTATACTGTATTATTGACTGTATGTTTGTTTTACTCCATGTGTAACTCTGTGTCGTTGTATCTGTCGAACTGCTTTGCTTTATCTTGGCCAGGTCGCAATTGTAAATGAGAACTTGTTCTCAACTTGCCTACCTGGTTAAATAAAGGTGAAATAAATAAAAAATAAAAATCTATTATGCTCTGTAGACCCCAGAGACACAGAACAGATGATCTTCTGGCTATCTCTTCTGCTCTGTAGACCCCAGAGACACAGAACATATTCTCTTCTGGCTATCTCTTCTGCTCTGTAGACCCCAGAGACACAGAACATATTCTCTTCTGGCTATCTCTTCTGCTCTGTAGACCAAAGAGACACAGAAAACAGAACCAATTATCTTCTGCTCTGTAGACCCCAGAGACACAGAACAGATTATCTTCTTGTTATCTCTTCTGCTCTGTAGACCCCAGAGACACAGAACACAGAACAGATTCTCTTCTTGTTATCTCTTCTGCTCTGTAGACCCCAGAGACACAGAACAGATTATCTTCTTGTTATCTCTTCTGCTCTGTAGACCCCAGAGACACAGAACACAGAACAGATTCTCTTCTTGTTATCTCTTCTGCTCTGTAGACCCCAGAGACACAGAACATATTCTCTTCTGGTTATCTATTCTGCTCTGTAGACCCCAGAGATACAGAACACAGAACAGACTCTCTTCTGGATATCTCTTCTGCTCTGTAGACCCCAGAGACACAGAACACAGAACAGATTCTCTTCTGCTCTGTAGACCCCAGAGACACAGAACATATTCTCTTCTGGCTATCTCTTCTGCTCTGTAGACCCAAGAGACACAGAAAACAGAACCAATTCTCTTCTGCTCTGTAGACCCCAGAGACACAGAACAGATTATCTTCTTGTTATCTCTTCTGCTCTGTAGACCCCAGAGACACAGAACACAGAACATATTCTCTTCTTGTTATCTCTTCTGCTCTGTAGACCCCAGAGACACAGAACAGATGATCTTCTGGCTATCTCTTCTGCTCTGTAGACCCCAGAGACACAGAACATATTCTCTTCTGGCTATCTCTTCTGCTCTGTAGACCCAAGAGACACAGAAAACATAACCAATTCTCTTCTGCTCTGTAGACCCCAGAGACACAGAACAGATTATCTTATTGTTATCTCTTCTGCTCTGTAGACCCCAGAGACACAGAACAGATTATCTTCTTGTTATCTCTTCTGCTCTGTAGACCCCAGAGACACAGAACACAGAACATATTCTCTTCTTGTTATCTCTTCTGCTCTGTAGACCCCAGAGACACAGAACAGATTCTCTTCTGGTTATCTATTCTGCTCTGTAGACCCCAGAGACACAGAACACAGAACAGACTCTCTTCTGGATATCTCTTCTGCTCTGTAGACCCCAGAGACACAGAACACAGAACAGATTCTCTTCTGCTCTGTAGACCCCAGAGACACAGAACATATTCTCTTCTGGCTATCTCTTCTGCTCTGTAGACCCAAGAGACACAGAAAACAGAACCAATTCTCTTCTGCTCTGTAGACCCCAGAGACACAGAACAGATTATCTTCTTGTTATCTCTTCTGCTCTGTAGACCCCAGAGACACATAACACAGAACAGATTCTCTTCTTGTTATCTCTTCTGCTCTGTAGACCCCAGAGACACAGAACAGATTATCTTCTTGTTATCTCTTCTGCTCTGTAGACCCCAGAGACACAGAACACAGAACATATTCTCTTCTTGTTATCTCGTCTGCTCTGTAGACCCCAGAGACACGGAACACAGAACAAATTCTCTTCTGCTCTGTAGACCCCAGCGACACAGAACAAATTCTCTTCTGGTTATCTCTTCTGCTCTGTAGACCCCAGAGACACAGAACACAGAACATATTCTCTTCTGGCTATCTCTTCTGCTCTGTAGACCCCAGAGACACAGAACATATTATCTTCTGGATATCTCTTCTGCTCTGTAGACCCCAGAGACACAGAACACAGAACAGATTCTCTTCTGCTCTGTAGACCCCAGAGACACAGAACATATTCTCTTCTGGCTATCTCTTCTGCTCTGTAGACCCAAGAGACACAGAAAACAGAACCAATTCTCTTCTGCTCTGTAGACCCCAGAGACACAGAACAGATTATCTTCTTGTTATCTCTTCTGCTCTGTAGACCCCAGAGACACATAACACAGAACAGATTCTCTTCTTGTTATCTCTTCTGCTCTGTAGACCCCAGAGACACAGAACAGATTATCTTCTTGTTATCTCTTCTGCTCTGTAGACCCCAGAGACACAGAACACAGAACATATTCTCTTCTTGTTATCTCGTCTGCTCTGTAGACCCCAGAGACACGGAACACAGAACAAATTCTCTTCTGCTCTGTAGACCCCAGCGACACAGAACAAATTCTCTTCTGGTTATCTCTTCTGCTCTGTAGACCCCAGAGACACAGAACACAGAACATATTCTCTTCTGGCTATCTCTTCTGCTCTGTAGACCCCAGAGACACAGAACATATTATCTTCTGGTTATCTATTCTGCTCTGTAGACCCCAGAGACACAGAACACAGAACATATTCTCTTCTGGATATCTATTATGCTCTGTAGACCCCAGAGACACAGAACAGATTCTCTTCTGGATATCTATTATGCTCTGTAGACCCCAGAGACACAAAACAGATTATCTTCTGCCTATCTCTTCTGCTCTGTTGAGCCAAGAGACACAGAACACAGAAGAGGGAGGTTGAACTCGCTAATCAGTGATCAACGTGTAATCAGTGACCAATCCCACCGCACCTTCTCCGCTATGCAATCTAGTTTCTGAGCTGGTCATGGGTGCACAGACCTTCAACTCCATACAACACTCCTTCTGTGGCCTCCAACTAATCGTAAATGCTAGTAAAACTAAATTCATGCTCTTCAACCGATCGCTACCTGCACTCGCCCGCCGGACTAGAATCACTACTCTGGACGGTTCCGACGTAGAATATGTGGACAACTATAAATACCTGGGTGTCTGGCTAGAATGTAAACTCTCCTTCCAGACACATATTAAACATCTCCAATCCAAAGTTAAATCTAGAATTGGCTTCCTATTTCGCAGCAAACCTGTTGGAGACACCCGTTCCCAGCTGGGACCTCTCCCCCACACCCTCAGCTGGAATGTGGCGCATGGAACGCAAAAATATTCCTAAATATATTTAACCTCCACACATTAACAAGTCCAATAGCTCAAATGAAAGATAAACAAGTTGTTTATCTACCCAGCAAGTCAGATTTCTAAAATGTTTTACGGCGAAAACATAGCACATATTTATGTCAAACCACCACCGCAGACATAGCTCATTTGCATAGCCAAGTAGGAAAAAATATGCATTCAACAAACGCAGGATTAAAAGAAAAATCATTTCACTAACCTTTTGAAATCTTCATCAGATGACAGTAATATAACATGTTACACAGTACATTCATTTTTTTTCAATAATCTGCAATATATATCCATAAATCTTTGTTTACAATGACGCATCGTTCAAAAAATGCTACTAAAATGTCCGGAGAAATGACGATAGCTCCAGCAGATAACGTGAGCTAACAAGGAATACACATCATAAACTTTGACTAAATATGCATGTTCTACATATGTATAGGAAGATACACTTCTTCTAAATGCAATCGCTGTGTTACATTTATTTTTAACGTTACAGGTTGCGTTCACTAGGCTATACTAGGAGTCGGCGCTCCAAATGTAGCATTCTGGCTCCTCTATCTTGGAGTCCACAGAAACCCGAACTTACCACATAAATATTCCCTTACCTTTGCTGTTCTTCCATCAAAAGACCTGGAAGGGATTATACTTACCAAAACAGCGTTTAGTTTTCAAGTCTGCCTCTTTCGGTTCTCAAAAACTACACATTTCGGTCAAAATGTAGCCAAAAGTCAAGTGGATGCGCACCAAAACGTCGAACTTACATATTATATGTCGAGTAAACTTGTCAAACTAACTTCATAATCAAGCTTTAACATGTTATAAAGGTGTACAGCAATTGTGAGGACGAACAGAAACACAGGCATCGTTCAATCGATCTTGGAAAAAGACAGGACTTGACCAGAGCGCGCATAAAAGTGACCTGTTTTTCGCGTGACCGAGAGCTTTCGGCACACTCAAACTCCCGTGAGCGCGATTCTCACAATGAGAAGCCCCATTGAAAGCAGGGATCGCTGAACACGTAGGAACTGTTCCCAGAGCTGTAACTGTTTGTGAAGGGTGTTTGCGATGACGTCAAAGTTGGGCCAACTTTTATCATGACAAGAGATAGTTTGGGAGAATGCATGCCCTGACAGTTCTGCTTTACATAGAGACAAAATTTAAACGGTTTTAGAAGCTTTACAGTGTTTTCTATTCGATAATATTTTTTATATGCATATATTAGCAACTCTTGACAAAAATGTATCCTGTTTAATAAGGGCACCAAATTCCTCCAGTAGGGGCAGTAAACAGCCCTAGCACTGACAGGTTAACTCATGCAGCCAAACATACCCTCATAAGACTGACTATCCTACCAATCCTTGACTTCAGTGATGTCATTTACAAAATAGCCTCCAATACTCTACTCAACAAATTGTATGCAGTCTATCACAGTGTCATATGTTTTGTCACCAAAGCCCCATATACTACCCACCACTGCTACCTATATGCTCTTGTTGGCTGGCCCTCGCTTCATATCCGTCACCAAACCCACTGGCTCCAGGTCATCTATAAGTCTTTGCTAGGTAAATCTCTGCCTTATCTCATTTCACTGGTCACCAGTGCAGCACCCACTCGTAGCATGTGCGCCAGCAGGTATATCTCACTGGTCATCCCCAAAGCCAACAACTCTTTTGTCCAACTTTCCTTCCAGTTCTCTGCTGCCAATGACCGGAACGAATTGCAAAAATCACTGAAGCTGGAGTCTCATATCCCCCTCACTAAATTTAAGCATCAGCTGTCAGAGCAGCTTAACGATCGCTGCAGCTGTACACAGCCCATCTGTAAATAGCCCATCGAACCAACCAACTACCTACCTCGTCCCCATATTTGTCTTTGTTTTTCTGCTCTTTTGCACACCAGTATTTCTACTTGCACATCCTCATCTATCACTCCAGTGTAAATTGTCATTACTTTGCCACTGTTGGCCTATTTATTGCCTTACCTCCTGACATCATTTACACCCAAACTGTATACAGATTTTTATATTGTGTTATTGACTGTACGATTGTTTATCCCTTGTGTAACTCTGTGTTGTTTGTGTCGCATTGCTTTGCTTTATCTTGGCCAGGTCGGAGATGTAAATGTGAACGTGTTCTCAACTGGCCTACCTGGTTAAATAAAGGTGTTCTCAACTGGCCTACCTGGTTAAATAAAGGTGTTCTCAACTGGCCTACCTGGTTAAATAAAGGTGTTCTCAACTGGCCTACCTGGTTAAATTAGGGGTTAGGGTTATATATATAAATACCTGGTTAAATAAAGGTGTTCTCAACTGGCCTAGCTGGATAAATAAAGGGTTAGGGTTATATATATAAATACCTGGTTAAATAAAGGTGTTCTCAACTGGCCTACCTGGTTAAATAAAGGTGTTCTCAACTGGCCTACCTGGTTAAATAAAGGTGTTCTCAACTGGCCTACCTGGTTAAATAAAGGTGTTCTCAACTGGCCTACCTGGATAAATAAAGGTGTTCTCAACTGGCCTACCTGGTTAAATAAAGGTGTTCTCAACTGGCCTACCTGGTTAAATAAAGGTGTTCTCAACTGGCCTACCTGGTTAAATAAAGGTGTTCTCAACTGGCCTACCTGGTTAAATAAAGGTGTTCTCAACTAGCCTACCTGGTTAAATAAAGGTGTTCTCAACTGGCCTACCTGGTTAAATAAAGGTGTTCTCACCTGGCCTACCTGGTTAAATAAAGGTGTTCTCAACTGGCCTACCTGGTTAAATAAAGGTGTTCTCAACTAGCCTACCTGGTTAAATAAAGGTGTTCTCAACTGGCCTACCCTGGTTAAATAAAGGTGTTCTCAACTAGCCTACCTGGTTAAATAAAGGTGTTCTCAACTGGCCTACCTGGTTAAATAAAGGTGTTCTCAACTGGCCTACCTGGTTAAATAAAGGTGTTCTCAACTGGCCTACCTGGTTAAATAAAGGTGTTCTCAACTGGCCTACCTGGTTAAATAAAGGTGTTCTCAACTGGCCTACCTGGTTAAATAAAGGTGTTCTCAACTGGCCTACCTGGTTAAATAAAGGTGTTCTCACCTGGCCTACCTGGTTAAATAAAGGTGTTCTCAACTGGCCTACCTGGTTAAATAAAGGTGTTCTCAACTGGCCTACCTGGTTAAATAAAGGTGTTCTCAACTGGCCTACCTGGTTAAATAAAGGTGTTCTCAACTGGCCTACCTGGTTAAATAAAGGTGTTCTCAACTGGCCTACCTGGTTAAATAAAGGTGTTCTCAACTGGCCTACCTGGTTAAATAAAGGTGTTCTCAACTGGCCTACCTGGTTAAATAAAGGTGTTCTCAACTAGCCTACCTGGTTAAATAAAGGTGTTCTCAACTGGCCTACCTGGATAAATAAAGGTGTTCTCAACTAGCCTACCTGGTTAAATAAAGGTGTTCTCAACTGGCCTACCTGGTTAAATAAAGGTGTTCTCAACTGGCCTACCTGGTTAAATAAAGGTGTTCTCAACTGGCCTACCTGGTTAAATAAAGGTGTTCTCAACTGGCCTACCTGGTTAAATAAAGGTGTTCTCAACTGGCCTACCTGGTTAAATAAAGGGTTATATATATAAATACCTGGTTAAATAAAGGGTTATATATATAAATACCTGGTTAAATAAAGGGTTATATATATAAATACCTGGTTAAATAAAGGGTTAGGGTTATATATATAAATACCTGGTTAAATAAAGGGTTAGGGTTATATATATAAATACCTGGTTAAATAAAGGGTTAGGGTTATATATATAAATACCTGGTTAAATAAAGGGTTATATATATAAATACCTGGTTAAATAAAGGGTTAGGGTTATATATATAAATACCTGGTTAAATAAAGGGTTAGGGTTATATATATAAATACCTGGTTAAATAAAGGGTTAGGGTTATATATACAGTGCCTTGCGAAAGTATTTGGCCCCTTGAACTTTGCGACCTTTTGCCACATTTCAGGCTTCAAACATTAAGATATAAAACTGTATTTTTTTGTGAAGAATCAACAAGTGGGATACAATCATGAAGTGGAACGACATTTATTGGATATTTCCGAACACTACAGGTGTAGATCTTACTGTGAAATGCTAACTGACAAGCCCTAACCAACAACGCTGTTAAAAAAATAAATTAAATTAAATACCCACCAAAAATTTGAATAACAAATAAAAGTAAAAAATAATTAAAGTGCTGCAGTAAAACAACAATAGCGAGGCTATATACAGGGGGTATTGGTACAGAGTCAATGTGGAGGCTATATACAGGGGGTATTGGTACAGAGTCAATGTGCGGGGGCACCTGTTAGTCGAGGTAATTGAGGTAATATGTACATGTAGGTAGAGTTATTAAAGTGACTATGCATAGATAATAACAGAGATGGGGGGTTCATGCAAATAGTCTGGGTAGCCATTTGAGTAGATGCTCAGGAGTCTTATGGCTTGGGGGTAGAAGCTGTTTAGAAGCCTCTTGGACCTAGACTTGGCTCTCCGGTACCGCTTGCCGTGCGGTAGAAGAGAGAGCAGTCTATGACTAGGGTAGCTGGAGACTTTGATCATGTTAGGGCCTTCCTCTGACACCGCCTGGTATAGAGGTCATGGATGGCTACACTCTGTAGTGCCTTGCGGTCGGAAGTCAAGCATTTGCCACCCATCAGGATGGCAACCCATCAGGCTGCTCTCGACGGTGCAGCTGTAGAACCTTTGAGGATCTGAGGACCCATGCCAAAACTTTTCAGTGTCCTAAGGAGGAATAGGTTTTGTCATGACTTCTTCACGACTGTCTTGGTGTACTTGGACCAGGTTAGGTTGTTGATGATATGGACACCAAGAAACTCTAAGCTCTCAACCTGCTCCACTACAGCCTTGTCGATTAGAATGGGGGCTTGCTCAGTTCTCCTTTTCCCGTAGTCCATGATCATCTCCTTTGTCTTGATCACATTGAGGGAGAGGTTATTGTCTTGGCTCCACAAGGTCTCTGACCTCCTCCCTATAGGATGTCTCGTCTTTGTCGGATCAATGGCTAATCAGTGATCAATGGCTAATCACTGACCAACAGTTAATCATTGATTATAAACCATTTGCTAAAAGGGTTACTTCCCGCGGCTCAACTGGCCTCTGACTGAAAAAAGCAACCATTAGTGTTATTAGTGCTTTTTATTTAATTCCAGTCTCTTCGTCATTGAGGCGATTTGTTGAGGGAAGGATGGATACGGTGTAACGATTTTCGTTGGTGGACGAAGGACCAAAGCGCAGAGAGGTACGTGTTCACGATGCCTTTAACCAACCGCTCATACTAAAAAGTCAATCTGAACCTGTACTATAATGAAAAGATATATAACATGACCTCAGTCTTATACAACCACATGTATACCTACCACAGGAGGCTGCTGAGGGGAGGAAGGTTCATAATAATGTCCGGAATGGAGCAAATGGAATGGCATCAAACGCCTGGAAACCATGAAAACCATAGAAACCATGGAAACCATAGCAACCATGGAAACCATAGAAACCATGGAAACCATAGAAATCATGGAAACCACGTGTTTGATGTATTTGATAGCATTACACTGATTCCTCTCCAGTCATTACCACGAGCCTGTCCTACCCCAATTAAGGTGTCACCAGCCTCCTGTGATACATATGACACAAAACATGTACCAAATAGGATCAGGCAAATGACTTCAGCTTGTGACTCTGGCTCATTTCCCTGAACTGTCTGAACATCAAGTCACTTCTCTTCTCTGGTGTCTGACTGAGAGTCAAGCACAATATCAACAGACAATGTTTGTCTGCGCTAAAAAGGTGACTAATGAATGATGCAACAGGCAGATTGGGCATGCCATGATTGGACTCTGACAGGAAACAGGAAGTACAGCAGATCATCGTGGGTGTGATTAATGCCATATCAATTCTGTTATAGTCTCAGACCTTATTTTTGTGTTTTTTATCCAATGCTACCAATTATATGGATATCGTTTTTTTATTTTTTATTTGTTATTTCACCTTTTATTTAACCAGGTAGGCTAGTTGAGAACAAGTTCTCATTTGGCCAAGATAAAGCATAGCAGTGTGAACAGACAACACATAGTTACACATGGAGTAAACAATTAACAAGTCAATAACACAGTAGGAAAAAAAGTGGAGTTTATATACATTGTGTGCAAAAGGCATGAGGAGGTAGGAAAAAATTACAATTTTGCAGATTAACACGGGAGTGATAAATGATCAGATGGTCATGTACACGTAGAGATATTGGTGTGCAAAAGAGCAGAAAAGTAAATAAATAAAAACAGTATGGGGATGAGGTAGGTAAAAATGGGTCGGCTATTTACCGATAGACTATGTACAGCTGCAGCGATCGGTTAGCTGCTCAGATAGCAGATGTTTAAAGTTGGTGAGGGAGATAAAAGTCTCCAACTTCAGCGATTTTTGCAATTCGTTCCAGTCACAGGCAGCAGAGAACTGGAACGAAATGCGGCCAAATGAGGTGTTGGCTTTAGGGATGATCAGTGAGATACACCTGCTGCATCCTGGCTTCTGGGCCTAAGTAACAGGCAGTTTACTTTGGACACGTCATTCAGACAGGAAGTGGAGAAAGAAGGGGCCTATCCCTAAGAAGTTTTAAGGAGCATACAATCTTTTTCGATTTTCGCCTAAAATGACATACTCAAATCTAACTACCTGTAGCTCAGGACCTGAAGCAAGGATATGTATATTCTTGGTACCATTTGAAAGGGAACACTTTCAAGTTTGTGTAAATGTGAAATTAATGTAGAATAATTAAAGGTGTTGGATCTGGTCAACGAGCCTTTTACCAGAGAGAACAGTGGGTTCAAACTGGAGAACCCAGTCCCTACATTTGAATATAAATATAGATTTTTATCAAACAAACAAAACTATGCTACCTTTTATATTTGCGACACTCAGGATGACAAATCAGAGCAAGATTACTGAATGTAAGTACATTATTTACCTTCAGAGGTGAATGTATCAAACCAGTTGCTGTGATAAAAAGCATTGTGTTGTTGTGCACTCTCCTCAAACAATAGCATGGTCTTTTTTCACTGTATAAGCTACTGTAAATTGGACAGTGCAGTTAGATTAACAGGAATTTAAGCTTTCTGCCCGTATAAGACATGTCTATGTCCCGGAAATGTGGATGTTACTTACAACGTCATTCTAGTCACATTAGTGCACGTTAGCAACAACCGTCCCGATTTAGGGACACCGATCTCATCATTGTACATTTGTTAAATGTCCATGGAGGTTTCCATATTGATATAGAACAAGAGAAAAACAGCCTCTCCTAAGGGTCTAACACACCCATTTTCTCAAATAACACAGAAGCTAGAATGACATAGTGAATACAGCACGCTCCTAATGTGGAGGACGACCTCCCTGCAACAAAAAAAACAGACCAGTCTGACCATTTTACGCCTAGTTAATTGGGGCGATGTCAGTAAAACTTCGGACCCAGAAGTGTTTTTCAGTTGTAACGTTGTGTTTATTTATTTAAGATTCCAAATCGTCATTTTCTTAGCACATCTAGTGACGAAATGACTGCATAGGTTTCAAGTGTTATGCTAGCTAGTCTTGGGTATTAATGAGAAGTTACAGGAGGGACGGATTGATCAGGATAACACAATGTAAACTGATGATCGGGAATACCATTTTTTTTAAGTTTACGCACAGACCATTGTCTCCTCTGGGTTCATGTTGCTTTAATAATGTTAGTAAAATATCAACAAGTGTTTGAAAATGATATATGTCATCATTAGAATTATGCCTTAGTGGATTGACTTGATGGATCAGCTTCTCACGTGAGCTTAATCGGCAGGTTAGTGGTTAAGAATATATATCTTTGTGGTCAATAAGCTTATGTCAAGCTATCGAAATGTGCTAAGAATGATGACTTTGCAGTTTGTGAAGAGAATTAAAGACGTTTAAGGTATCAAGACATGAGGAGCCTGACAAAAGCCAGCGAGGGCACCTGATTGGTAGGGATAATTAGGCACCTGATTGGTAGGGATAATTAGGCACCTGATTGGTAGGGATAATTAGGCACCTGATTGGTAGGGATAATTAGGCACCTGATTGGTAGGGATAATTAGGCACCTGATTGGTAGGGATAATTAGGCACCTGATTGGTAGGGATAATTAGGCACCTGATTGGTAGGGATAATTAGGCACCTGATTGGTAGGGATAATTAGGCACCTGATTGGTAGGGATAATTAGGCACCTGATTGGTAGGGATAATTAGGCACCTGATTGGTAGGGATAATTAGGCACCTGATTGGTAGGTCATAATTAGGCACCTGATTGGTAGGGATAATTAGGCACCTGATTGGTAGGGATAATTAGGCACCTGATTGGTAGGGATAATTAGGCACCTGATTGGTAGGGATAATTAGGCACCTGATTGGTAGGGATAATTAGGCACCTGATTGGTAGGGATAATTAGGCACCTGATTGGTAGGGATAATTAGGCACCTGATTGGTAGGGATAATTAGGCACCTGATTGGTAGGGATAATTAGGCACCTGATTGGTAGGGATAATTAGGCACCTGATTGGTAGGGATAATTAGGCACCTGATTGGTAGGGATAATTAGGCACCTGATTGGTAGGGATAATTAGGCACCTGATTGGTAGGGATAATTAGGCACATGATTGGATAATTATTTTATGTATTTATTTCACCTTTATTTAATCAGGTAGGCAAGTTGAGAACAAGTTCTCATTTACAATTGCGACCTGGTCAAGAAGCAAAAGCAGGTCGACACATACAACAACACAGAGTTACACATGGAGTAAAACAAACATACAGTCAATAATACAGTAGAAAAATAAGTCTATATACAATGTGAGCAAATGAGGTGAGATAAGGGAGGTAAAGGCAAAAAAAAAGGACATAGTGGCGAAGTAAATACAATATAGCAAGTAAAACACTGCAATGGTAGATTTGCAGTGGAAGAATGTGCAAGGTAGAGATAGAAATAATGGGGTGCAAAGGAGCAAAATGTAACGGCTCTCCTCTTCTTCTGACGAGAAGTAAGAGAGGTCGGACCAATGTGCAGGGTGGTAAGTGTCCATTTTAATATATGAAACTGAACACTACAAAAATACAAAATAACAACGTGAATGAGCAAACGAAAATCGTAACAGTCCCATATGGTACAAACACAGACACAGGAAACAATCACCCACAACTCAAAAGTGGAGCCGGGCAACCTAAGTATGGTTCTCAATCAGGGACAACGATTGACAGCTGCCTCTGATTGAGAGCCATATCAGGCCAAACACAGAAACACACAACTGACCATACTAAACCAAAGACATAGCAAAATAACTAATGTCAGAACATGACAGTACCCCCCCCCCCCAAAGGTGTGGACTCCGGCTGCAAAGCGGGACGTAGACCGCACTCCACCATAGTATTTCTACGCCTCTTTAACCGCCTCCGTGGCCTCTTTAGAGCGGCGCCCCTCGCCACCGGCCTCGGACCTGGGACCCAAGCTACGGGTCCCAAAAGGACGGGAGATTCCGGGGGCACCGGATGGACGGGAGAATCCGGCATACCCAGCGTCACTCCCCACCCACTACCCAGCGTCGCTCCCTACCCACTACCCAGCGTCAATCCCCACCCACTCCCCACCCACTACCCAGCGTCCCTCCCCGCCCACAACCCAGTGTCACTCCCCACCCACTACCCACCGTCACTCCCCACCCACTACACAGCGTCCCTCCCCACCCATTACCCAGCGTCACTCCCCACCCACTACCCAGCGTCCCTCCCCACCCACTACCCAGCGTCACTCCCCACCAACTACCCGGCGTCACTCCCCACCCACTACCCAGCATCACTCCCCACCCACTACCCGGCGTCATTCCCCACCCACTACCCGGCGTCACTCCCCACCCACTACCCAGCATCACTCCCCACCCACTACCCGGCGTCATTCCCCACCCACTACCCAGCGTCCCTCCCCACCCACTACCCGGCGTCACTCCCCACCCACTACCCAGCATCACTCCCCACCCACTACCCGGCATCATTCCCCGCCCACTACCCAGCGTCACTCCCCACCCACTACCCAGCGTCACTCCCACCCACTACCCAGCGTCATTCCCCACCCACTACCCAGCGTCCTCCCCACCCACTACCCAGCGTCACTCCCACCCACTAACCAGCGTCATTCCCCACCCACTACCCGGCGTCACTCCCCACCCACTACCCAGCGTCCCTCCCCACCCACTACCCAGCGTCACTCCCCACCAACTACCCGGCGTCACTCCCCACCCACTACCCAGCTTCACTCCCCACCCACTACCCGGCGTCATTCCCCACCCACTACCCAGCGTCCCTCCCCACCCACTACCCAGCGTCATTCCCCACCCACTACCCAGCGTCATTCCCCACCCACTACCCAGCGTCCCTCCCCACCCACTACCCGGCGTCACTCCCCACCCACTACCCAGCATCACTCCCCACCCACTACCCGGCGTCATTCCCCGCCCACTACCCAGCGTCACTCCCCACCCACTAACCAGCGTCACTCCCACCCACTACCCAGCGTCATTCCCCACCCACTACCCAGCGTCACTCCCCACCCACTACCCAGCGTCACTCCCACCCACTAACCAGCGTCATTCCCCACCCACTACCCAGCGTCACTCCCCACCCACTACCCAGCGTCCCTCCCCACCCACTACCCAGTGTCACTCCCCACCAACTACCCGGCGTCACTCCCCACCCACTACCCAGCATCACTCCCCACCCACTACCCGGCGTCATTCCCCACCCACTACCCAGCGTCCCTCCCCACCCACTACCCAGCGTCATTCCCCACCCACTACCCAGCGTCATTCCCCACCCACTACCCGGCGTCCCTCCCCACCCACTACCCGGCGTCACTCCCCACCCACTACCCAGCATCACTCCCCACCCACTACCCGGCGTCATTCCCCGCCCACTACCCAGCGTCACTCCCCACCCACTACCCAGCGTCACTCCCACCCACTACCCAGCGTCATTCCCCACCCACTACCCAGCGTCACTCCCCACCCACTACCCAGCGTCACTCCCACCCACTAACCAGCGTCATTCCCCACCCACTACCCAGCGTCACTCCCCACCCACTACCCAGCGTCCCTCCCCGCCCACTACCCAGCGTCCCTCCCCGCCCACTACCCAGCGTCACTCCCACCCACTACCCAGCGTCATTCCCCACCCACTACCCCACCCACTACCCAGCGTCATTCCCCACCCTCTACCCAGCGTCACTCCCACCCACTACCCAGCGTCACTCCCCGCCCACCACCCAGCGTCACTCCCACCCACTACCCAGCGTCACTCCCACCCACTACCCAGCGTCATTCCCCACCCACTACCCAGCGTCATTCCCCACCCACTACCCAGCGTCATTCCCCACCCACTACCCAGCGTCACTCCCCACCCACTACCCAGCGTCATTCCCCACCCACTACCCAGCGTCACTCCCACCCACTACCCAGCGTCATTCCCCACCCACTACCCAGCGTCATTCCCCACCCACTACCCAGCGTCATTCCCCACCCACTACCCAGCGTCATTCCCCACCCACTACCCAGCGTCATTCCCCACCCACTACCCAGCGTCATTCCCCACCCACTACCCAGCATCATTCCCCACCCACTACCCAGCGTCCCTCCCCGCCCACTACCCAGTGTCATTCCCCACCCACTACCCAGCGTCATTCCCCACCCACTACCCAGCGTCATTCCCCACCCACTACCCAGCGTCCTCCCCCCACTACCCAGCGTCATTCCCCACCCACTACCCAGCGTCATTCCCCACCCTCTACCCAGCGTCCCTCCCCGCCCACTACCCAGCGTCACTCCCCACCCACTACCCAGCGTCATTCCCCACCCACTACCCCACCCACTACCCAGCGTCATTCCCCACCCTCTACCCAGCGTCCCTCCCCGCCCACTACCCAGCGTCCCTCCCCGCCCACTACCCAGCGTCACTCCCCACCCACTACCCAGCGTCATTCCCCACCCACTACCCCACCCACTACCCAGCGTCATTCCTCACCCTCTACCCAGTGTCCCTCCCCGCTCACTACCCAGCGTCACTCCCCGCCCACTACCCAGCGTCACTCCCACCCACTACCCAGTGTCATTCCCCACCCACTACCCAGCGTCACTCCCACGCACTACCCAGCGTCATTCCCCACCCACTACCCAGCGTCATTCCCCACCCACTACCCAGCGTCATTCCCCACCCACTACCCAGCGTCACTCCCCACCCACTACCCAGCGTCATTCCCCACCCACTACCCAGCGTCACTCCCACCCACTACCCGGCGTCATTCCCCACCCACTACCCAGCGTCATTCCCCACCCACTACCCAGCGTCATTCCCCACCCACTACCCAGCGTCATTCCCCACCCACTACCCAGCGTCATTCCCCACCCACTACCCAGCGTCATTTCCCACCCACTACCCAGCGTCACTCCCACCCACTACCCAGCGTCACTCCCACCCACTACCCAGCGTCACTCCCACCCACTACCCAGCGTCACTCCCACCCACTACCCAGCGTCACTCCCCACCCATTACCCAGCGTCACTCCCCACCCACTACACAGCGTTACTCCCACCCACTACCCAGCGTCACTCCCCACCCACTACCCAGCGTCACTCCCACCCACTACCCAGCGTCAGTCCCCGCCCACTACCCAGCGTCACTCCCACCCACTACCCAGCGTCATTCCCCACCCACTACCCAGCGTCATTCCCCACCCACTACCCAGCGTCATTCCCCAACCTCTACCCAGCGTCCCTCCCCGCCCACTACCCAGCGTCACTCCCCACCCACTATCCAGCGTCATTCCCCACCCACTACCCCACCCACTACCCAGCGTCATTCCCCACCCTCTACCCAGCGTCCCTCCCCGCCCACTACCCAGCGTCCCTCCCCGCCCACTACCCAGCGTCACTCCCCGCCCACTACCCAGCGTCACTCCCACCCACTACCCAGCGTCATTCCCCACCCACTACCCAGCGTCCCTCCCACCCACTACCCAGCGTCATTCCCCACCCACTACCCAGCGTCACTCTCACCCACAACCCAGCGTCATTCCCCACCCACTACCCAGCGTCATTCCCCACCCACTACCCAGCGTCATTCCCACCCACTACCCAGCGTCATTCCCCACCCACTACCCATTGTCCCTCCCACCCACTACCCAGCGTCACTCCCACCCACTACCCAGCGTCCCTCCCCGCCCACTACCCAGCGTCACTCCCCACCCACTACCCAGCGTCATGCCCCACCCACTACCCAGCGTCACTCCCACCCACTACCCAGCGTCCCTCCCACCCACTACCCAGCGTCATTCCCCACCCACTACCCAGCGTCATTCCCCACCCACTAACCAGCGTCGCTCCCACCCACTACCCAGCGTCATTCCCCACCCACTACCCAGCGTCCCTCCCACCCACTACCCAGCGTCGCTCCCCACCCACTCCCCACCCACTACCCAGCGTCATTCCCCACCCACTACACAGTGTCATTCCCCACCCACTACCCAGCGTCGCTCCCCACCCACTACCCCACCCACTACCCAGCGTCACTCCCACCCACTACCCAGCCTCGCTCCCCACCCACTACCCAGCCTCGCTCCGGCCATTGATCCTCCCTCTCCTGTGCTCTTGGTATGAATCACTGACCCCTGAAACAATAACGATTTCTCTTCAGAGAGAAACAAAAGAGATCCCTCATATGAAGTAGCACAACAGAAGGACATTGATGAAGGTATACTTATTCTCTTCTGTCAATAATAGCATTGTGTTTTTCATCCTCATCTAAATGAACGGTACTTACTATCCCTGATGCCTGAAACAAACGTGATTTCTCTTCAGAGAGAAACAAAGAAGATTCCTCATATAAATCACTGCTCCATAGATTCAAGCTTCCTAGCGTTGTACGTACAAACCACTCATCTTCACGCTGGGAGATCACCCTTCAGTTTCACGGAAATACTGCTGCAGTACTTTACCAGAGAACCTTCTGTGACCTGTTTTGTTGGGTTGGTTGAGTGGGCTCTTAACACGTAGTGTAATGTGAAGTGAAAAAAGAAAGAAAGGCCTGTTTCAATAAGGAGACATTAACTGGTATCAGTAGCAGCTGAAGGATTTCTGCTGAAAGACCTGACCTCTCTTGTCAGGTGAAATGACAACTCAATAAATGCAGTGAAAAGCAAAAAAGTAAACAACCAAGCCATTGAAATCACACCGACAGGAATGCAAAGCTGACGTTTGTTATGGTATGAACTGTCAATGTGTTAGCTCTGAAACAATTTCCTTTTTTCTTTTGCAAACTCTGTTCCATACAAAAACAGTATGTTTTTTGTAAACCAACGTGAAAATGGGTCAAACCCCGTTTTACAGTGCTCAGGAAAAAAAAAGTTAAATTGAAATGTCGTCCTTGTAGAGAATCTCCAATTGATATTGCTATGGTAACTATTGATAGTAGGCCCTCGGTATTGTTGCTTAAAAACAGCACAAGATTGCATAGCTATAGAGTAGTCCTGACTAACAAAGCTGTGGAGGTAGGGCTGTGGAGGTAGGGCTGTGGAGGTAGGGCTGTGGAGATAGGGCTGTGGAGATAGGGCTGTGGAGGTAGGGCTGTGGGGGTAGGGCTGTGGAGATGGGCTGTGGAGGTAGGGCTGTGGAGGTAGGGCTATGGAGGTAGGGCTGTGGAGGTAGGGCTGTGGAGATGGGCTGTGGAGGTAGGGCTGTGGAGGTAGGGCTGTGGAGATGGAAATGTGGAAATGTGTGCTCAGTCCCCTCTTGTACTCCCTGTTCACCCACAACTGCATGGCCAGGCACGACTCCAACACCATCATTAAGTTTGCTGATGACACAACAGTGGTAGGCCTGATCACCGACAAAGACAAGCCTATAGGGAGAAGAGGGAGGAGGTCAGAGACCTGGCCGGATGATGCCAGAATAACAACCTATGCCTCAACGTAATCAAGATGAAGGAGATGATTGTGGACTACAGGAGAAACAGCACCGAGCACGCCCCCATTCTCATCGACGGAGCTGTAGTGGAGCAGGTTGTGAGCTTCATATTCCTTGGTGTCCACATCAAAAACAAACCATCATGGTCCAAACACACCAAGACAGTTGTGAAGATGGCACGATAAAGCCTATTCCCCCTCAGGAAACTGAAAAGATTTGGCATGGGTCCTGAGATCCTCAAAAGGTTCTACAGCTGCAACATCCTGACCGGTTGCATCACTGCCTGGTATGGCAACTGCTCGGCCTCTGACCGCAAGGCACTACAGAGGGTAGTGCGTATGGCCCAGTACATCACTGGAGCAAAGCTGCCTGCCATCCAGGACCTGTACACCAGGCGGTGTCAGAGGAAGGCCCTGAAAATTGTCAAAGACCCCAGCCACCCCAGTCATAGACTGTTCTCTCTACTACCGCATGAAAGCGGTACCGGAGTGCCAAGTCTAGGACAAAAAGGCTTCTCAACAGTTTTTACCCCCAAGCCATAAGACTCCTGAACAGGTGACCAAATGGTTACCCGGACTATTTGCATTGTGTGTCCCCCCCAACCCCTCTTTTACGCTGCTGCTACTCTCTGTTTATCTTATATGCATAGTCACTTTAACTCCTGGGAGGCAGTATTGAGTAGCTTGGATTAATAAGGTGCCCAGAGTAAACTTCCTGCTACTCGGGCCGAGTTGAGTATAACAGAACTCATATGGCAGGCAAAATCCTGAGAAAAAAATCCAACCAGGATGTGGGAAATCTGAGGTTTGTAGTTTCAAGTCATTGCCTATCGAATATACAGTGTCTATGGGGTCATATTGCACTTCCTAAGGCTTACACTATATGTCAACAGTCTTTAGAACATTGAGGCTTCTACTGTGAAAGAGGGGGGAATGAGAGCTGATTGAGTTAGGGGTCTGGCAGAGTGGCATAAGCTGATTACGCATGCTCACATGAGAGGTAGCTGCGTTCCATCACATTTCATTTCTCCGGTTGAAACATTATTGAAGATTTATGATTAAAACATCCTAAAGATTGATTCTATACTTTGTTTGATATGTTTCTAAGAACTGTAATATGTATTTTCGTCTGAACCTTCACCTGGATTTGCCCGCACCTCGTGAGTTTGGATTGTGTACTAAACGCGTGAACAACAAGGAGGTATTTGGACATAAATTATGAACTTTATCGAACAAAACATACATTTATTGTGGAACTGGGATTCCTGGGAGTGCATTCTGATGAAGATCATCAAAGGTAAGTGAATATTTATAATGCTATTTCTGACTTCTGTTGACTCCACAACATGGTGGATATCTGTTTGGCTTGTTTTGTTGTCTGAGAGCAGTACTCAGATTATTGCATGGTGTGCTTTTTCCGTAAAGTTTTTTTGAAATCTGACACAACGGTTGCATTAAGGAGAAGTGGATCTAAAAGTCCATGCATAACAGTTGTATCTTTTATCGTTGTTTATTATGAGTATTTCTGTAAATTGATGTGGCTCGCTGAAAAATCACCAGATGTTTTGGAACTACTGAACATAACATGCCAATGTAAGCTGAGATTTTTTGGATATAAATATGAACTTTATCGAACAAAACATACATTGTTGAGTGTCATCTGATGAAGATCATCAAAGGTTAGTGATTAATTTTATCTCTATTTCTGCTTTTTGTGACTCCTCTCTTTGGCTGGAAAAATGGCTGTATTTTTCTATGACTAGGTACTGACCTAACATAATCGTTTGGTGTGCTTCTGTCGTGAAGCCTTTTTGAAATCGGACACTGTGGCTGGATTTACAACAAGTTTATCTTTAAAATGGTGTAAAATACTTGTTTGTTTGAGGAATTGTAATTATGAGGTTTCTGTTGTTTGAATTTGGCTCCCAGCACTTTCACTGGCTGTTGTCATATTGATCCCGTTAGTGGGATTTCAGCTGTAAGAAGTTGTTAACACAGTTTCCAAAGAAGGGCCAGATGTATACAGAATGGTGTCGTCTGCGTAGAGGTGGATAACAGAATCACCCGCAACAAGAGCAACATTATTGATATATACAGAGAAAAGTGTCAGCCCGAGAATTGAACCCTGGTCTGGACAACAGGCCCTCCAATTTGACACACTGAACTCTATCTGAGAAGTAGTTGGTGAACCAGGTGAGGCAGTCATTAGAAAAACCAAGGCTGTTGAGTCTGCCGATAAGAATACGGTGATTGACAGAATCGAAAGCCTTAGCCAGGTCGATGAATACGGCTGTACAGTACTGTCTTTTATCGATGGCTTTTATGATATCGATTAGTACCTTGAGCGTGGCTGAGGTGCACCCGTGACCAGCTCGGAAACCGGATTGCACAGCGGAGAAGGTACGGTGGGATTCAAAATGGTCTGTGATCTGTTTGTTAACTTGGCTTTCAAGGACTTTAGAAAGGTAGGGCAGGATGGACATAGTTCTGAAACAGTTTGGGTCTACAGCATTCCCAAAGGAAACAGGAATTATGCAGCATTCCCAAAGGAAACAGGAATCATACAGCATTCCCAAAGGAAACAGGAATTATACAGCATTCCCAAAGGAAACAGGAATAATGCAGCCTTCCCAAAGGAAACAGGGGTGCAATTTCCTGTGCTGTTGGCCAGGTGGTACGCTACCGTCCCACATATCCCAGAGAGGTTAACTATACATTAATGTACGTACTACCTCAATTGGCGGACCAACCAGTGCTCCCACACATTGGCTAACCGTGCTATCTGCATTGTGTCCCACCACCCGCCAACCCCTCTTTTTATGCTACTGCTACTCTCTATTCATCATCTATGCATAGTCACTTTAACCATACCTACATGTACATACTACCTCAATAAGCCTGACTAACAGGCGTCTGTATATAGCCGTGCTACTCTTCTTTTCAAATGTCTTTTTACTGTTATTTTATTTCTTTACTTACCTACACACACACACACACACATACTTTTTTCTCTCTGCACTATTGGTTAGAGCCTGTAAGTAAGCATTTCACTTTCAGCGGATGACACACAGCTGTACATTTCAATGAAACATGGTGAAGCCCCTAAATTGCCCTCTCCAGAAGCCTGTGTTTCAGACATAAGGAAGTGGATGGCTGCAAACTTTCTACTTGTTCTAGGTCCCAAGAAAGAAAGAGATATTCTGTTGAATCTGGCAATTAATCTTAATGGTTGTACAGTCATCTCAAATAAAACTGTGAAAGGACCTTGGCGTTACTCTGGACCCTGACGAACATATCAAGACTGTTTCAAGGACAGCTATTTCCATCTACGTAACATTGCAAAAATCAGAAACGTTCTGTCTAAAAATGATGCAGAAAAATTAATCCATGCTTTTCTTACTTCTAGGTTAGACTACTGCAAAGCTCTACTTTCCGGCTACCCGGATAAAGCACTAAATAAACTTCATTTAGTGCTAAATACGGCTGCTAGAATCCTGACTAGAACCCCAAACAATTGATCATATTACTCCAGTGTTAGCCTACATACACTGGCTTCCTGTCAAGGCAAGGGCTGATTTCAAGATTTTACTGCTAACCTACAAAGCATTACGTGGGCTTGCTCCTACCTATCTCTCTGACTTGGTCCTGCCGTACATACCTACACGTACGCTACTGTCACAAGACGCAGGCCTCCTAATTGTCCCTAGAATTTCTAAGCAAACAGCCGGAGGCAGGGCTTTCTCCTATAGAACTCCATTTTTATGGAATGGTCTGCCTACCCATGTCAGAGACGCAAACTCGGTCTCAACCTTTAAGTCTTTACTGAAGACTCATGTCTTCAGTGGGTCATATGATTGAGTGTAGTCTGGCCCAGCAGTGTGAAGGTGAACAGAAAGGCTCTGGAGCAACGAACCGCCCTTGCTGTCTCTGCCTGGCTGGTACCCTCTTTCCACTGGGATTCTCTGCATCTAACCCTATTACAGGGGCTGAGTCACTAGCTTACTGGTGCTCTTTCATGCCGTCCCTAGGAGGGGTGCATCACTTGAGTGGGTTGAGTAACTGATGTGATCTTCCTGTCTGGGTTGGCGCCCCCCCCTTGGGTTGTGCCGTGGCGGAGATCTTTGTGGGCTATACTCGGCCTTGTCTCAGGGTGGTAAGTTGGTGGTTGAAGATATCCTCTAGTGGTGTCGGGGCTGTGCTTTGGAAAAGTGGGTGGGGTTATATCCTTCCTGTTTGGCCCTGTCCGGGGGTATCATCGGATGGGGCAACAGTGTCTCCTGATTCCTCCTGTCTCAGCCTCCAGTATTTATGCTGCAGTAGTTTATGTGTCGGGGAGCTAGGGTCAGTTTGTTATATCTGGAGTACTTCTCCTGTCCTAATCGGTGTCCTGTGTGAATCTAAGTATGCTCTCTCTAATTCTCTCTTTCTCTCTTTCTTTCTCTCTCTCGGAGGACCTGAGCCCTAGAACCATGCCTCAGGACTACCTGGCATGATGACTCCTTGCTGTCCCCAGTCCACGTGGCTGTGCTGCTGCTCCAGTTTCAACTGTTCTGCCTGTGATTATTATTACTTGACCATGCTGGTCATTTATGAACATTTGAACATCTTGGCCATGTTCTGTTATAATCTCCACCCGGCACAGCCAGAAAAGGACTGGCCACCCCCATAGCCTGGTTCCTCTCTAGGTTTCTTCCTAGGTTTTGGCCTTTCTAGGGAGTTGTTCCTAGCCACCGTGCTTCAACACCTGCATTGCTTGCTGTTATGGGATTTTAGACTGGGTTTCTGTACAGCACTTTGAGATATCAGCTGATGTACGAAGGGCTATATGAATACATTTGATTTGATTAGATTTTGTAAGGTCTTCACCTGTTGTATTCAGTGCACGTGACAAATAAACTTTGATTTGATTGGAAATGTGGAGATGGGCTGTGGAGATGGAAATGGAGAGATTGTCATGCAGGTGAATGAGGACCCAAAAGCGACTTGGCGAAAACAGAGTCTTTAATCCAGTAAAGTAATTCTACAAACATAAGACATAATTCCACTCGTAATGACGAGAACAGACTGGAGACTCGATCAAGAACTGCAGGTTGCCTCGGGAAGGCACTTGAACCTAGCAGACTCAGACACCTGCTCTCCACGCAGCATCTGAGGGAAACACGACACGACAGGGCGATACACAGACACAGCACGGTGAACAATAGACAAGGATCCGACAGGGCAGGAACGGAAAACAAGGAGAGAAATAGGGACTCTAATCAGGGAAAAGAATAGGGAACAGGTGTGGGAAGACTAAATGATTGATTAGGGGAATAGGAACAGCTGGGAGCAGGAACGGAACGATAGAGAGAAGAGAGAGAGGAAGGGAGAGAGAAAAAGGGGAACGAACCTAAAAAGACCAGCAGGGGAAAATGAACAGAGGGAAAAGCCAAAATGACAAGACAATCTAAGACAAAACATGACAGTACCCCCCCACTCACCGAGCGCCTCCTGGCGCACTCGAGGAGGAATCCTGGCGGCAACGGAGGAAATCATCAATGAGTGAACGGTCCAGCACGTCCCGAGACGGAACCCAACTCCTCTCCTCAGGACCGTAACCCTCCCAATCCACTAAGTATTGGTGACCCCGTCCCCGAGAACGCATGTCCATGATCCTACGTACCTTGTAAATAGGTGCGCTCTCGACAAGGACGGGAGGGGGAGGGAAGACGAACGGGGGTGCGAAGAAAGGGCTTGACACAGGAGACATGGAAGACAGGATGGACGCGACGAAGATGTCGCGGAAGAAGCAGTCGCACAGCGACAGGATTGACGACCTGGGAGACACGGAACGGACCAATGAACCGCGGAGTCAACTTACGAGAAGCTGTCGTAAGAGGAAGGTTGCGAGTGGAAAGCCACACTTTCTGGCCGCAACAATACCTTGGACTCTTAATCCTGCGTTTATTGGCGGCTCTCACAGTCTGTGCCCTGTAACGGCAAAGTGCAGACCTCACCCTCCTCCAGGTGCGCTCACAACGTTGGACAAACGCTTGAGCGGAGGGAACGCTGGACTCGGCAAGCTGGGAAGAGAACAGAGGAGGCTGGTAACCCAGACTACTCTGAAACGGAGATAACCCGGTAGCAGACGAAGGAAGCGAGTTGTGAGCGTATTCTGCCCAGGGGAGCTGTTCTGCCCAAGACGCAGGGTTTCTGAAAGAAAGGCTGCGTAGTATGCGACCAATCGTCTGATTGGCCCTCTCTGCTTGACCGTTAGACTGGGGATGAAACCCGGAAGAGAGACTGACGGACGCACCAATCAAACGACAGAACTCCCTCCAAAACTGTGACGTGAATTGCGGGCCTCTGTCTGAAACGGCGTCTAACGGGAGGCCATGAATTCTGAACACATTCTCGATGATGATTTGTGCCGTCTCCTTAGCGGAAGGAAGTTTAGCGAGGGAATGAAATGTGCCGCCTTAGAGAACCTATCGACAACCGTAAGAATCACAGTCTTCCCCGCAGACAAAGGCAGACCGGTAATGAAGTCTAGGGCGATGTGAGACCATGGTCGAGAAGGAATGGGAGCGGTCTGAGACGACTGGCAGGAGGAGAGTTACCCGACTTAGTCTGCGCGCAGTCCGAACAAGCAGCCACGAAACGGCGCGTGTCACGCTCCTGAGTCGGCCACCAAAAGCGCTGGCGAATAGACGCAAGAGTGCCTCGAACACCGGGATGACCAGCTAACTTGGCAGAGTGAGCCCACTGAAGAACAGCCAGACGAGTGGAAACAGGAACGAAAAGGAGGTTACTAGGACAAGCGCGCGGCGACGCAGTGTGCGTGAGTGCTTGCTTAACCTGTCTTTCAATTCCCCAGACTGTCAACCCGACAACACGCCCATAAGGAAGAATCCCCTCGGGATCAGTAGAAGCCACAGAAGAACTAAACAGACGGGATAAGGCATCAGGCTTGGTGTTTTTGCTACCCGGACGGTAAGAAATCACAAACTCGAAACGAGCGAAAAACAACGCCCAACGAGCTTGACGGGCATTAAGTCGTTTGGCAGAACGGATGTACTCAAGGTTCTTATGGTCTGTCCAAACGACAAAAGGAACGGTCGCCCCCTCCAACCACTGTCGCCATTCGCCTAGGGCTAAGCGGATGGCGAGCAGTTCATGTTACCCACATCATAGTTGCGTTCAGATGGCGACAGGCGATGAGAAAAATAAGCGCAAGGATGAACCTTATCGTCAGACTGGAAGCGCTGGGATAGAATGGCTCCCACGCCTACCTCTGAAGCGTCAACCTCGACAATGAATTGTCTAGTGACGTCAGGAGTAACGAGGATAGGAGCGGACGTAAAACGTTCTTTTAGAAGATCAAAAGCTCCCTGGGCGGAACCGGACCACTTAAAACACGTCTTGACAGAAGTAAGAGCTGTGAGAGGGGCTGCAACTTGACCGAAATTACGAATGAAACGCCGATAGAAATTAGCGAAACCTAAAAAGCGCTGCAACTCGACACGTGACCTTGGAACGGGCCAATCACTGACAGCTTGGACCTTAGCGGAATCCATCTGAATGCCTTCAGCGGAAATAACGGAACCGAGAAAAGTAACGGAGGAGACATGAAAAGAGCACTTCTCAGCCTTCACGTAGAGACAATTCTCTAAAAGGCGCTGTAGAACACGTCGAACGTGCTGAACATGAATCTCGAGTGACGGTGAAAAAATCAGGATATCGTCAAGATAGACAAAAACAAAGATGTTCAGCATGTCTCTCAGAACATCATTAACTAATGCCTGAAAAACAGCTGGCGCATTGGCGAGACCAAACGGCAGAACCCGGTACTCAAAATGCCCTAACGGAGTGTTAAACGCCGTTTTCCACTCGTCCCCCTCTCTGATGCGCACGAAATGGTAAGCGTTACGAAGGTCCAACTTAGTAAAGCACCTGGCTCCCTGCAGAATCTCGAAGGCTGATGACATAAGGGGAAGCGGATAACGATTCTTAACCGTTATGTCATTCAGCCCTCGATAATCCACGCAGGGCGCAGAGTACCGTCCTTTTTCTTAACAAAAAGAACCCCGCCCCGGCCGGAGAGGAAGAAGGCACTATGGTACCGGCGTCAAGAGACACAGATAAATAATCCTCGAGAGCCTTACGTTCGGGAGCCGACAGAGAGTATAGTCTACCCCGAGGAGGAGTGGTCCCCGGAAGGAGATCAATACTACAATCATACGACCGGTGAGGAGGAAGGGAGTTGGCTCGGGACCGACTGAAGACCGTGCGCAGATCATGATATTCCTCCGGCACTCCTGTCAAATCGCCAGGTTCCTCCTGAGAAGTGGGGACAGAAGAAATGGGAGGGATGGCAGACATTAAACACTTCACATGACAAGAAACATTCCAGGATAGGATAGAATTACTAGACCAATTAATAGAAGGATTATGACATACTAGCCAGGGATGACCCAAAACAACAGGTGTAAAAGGTGAACGAAAAATCAAAAAAGAAATAGTCTCACTGTGGTTACCAGATACTGTGAGAGTTAAAGGTAGTGTCTCAAATCTGATACTGGGAAGATGACTACCATCTAAGGCAAACATGGGCGTAGGCTTGTCTAACTGTCTGAAAGGAATGTCATGTTTCCGAGCCCATGCTTCGTCCATGAAACAACCCTCAGCCCCCGAGTCAATCAAGGCACTGCATGTAGCACCCGAACCGGTCCAGCGTAGATGGACCGACATAGTAGTACAGGATCTAGATGAAGAGACCTGAGTAGTAGCGCTCACCAGTAGCCCTCCGCTTACTGATGAGCTCTGGCCTTTACTGGACATGAATTGACAAAATGTCCATCAAATCCGCAATAGAGGCACAGGCGGTTGGTGATCCTCCGTTCCCTCTCCTTAGTCGAGATGCGAATACCTCCCAGCTGCATGGGCTCAGTCTCTGAGCCAGAGGAGGAGATGTTTGCGATGCGGAGCAGGGAAACACCGTTGACGCGAGCTCTCTTCCACGAGCTTGGTGACGAAGATCTACCCGTCGTTCTATGCGGATGGCGAGAGCAATCAAAGAGTCCACACTGGAAGGAACCTCCCGAGAGAGAATCTCATCTTTGACCACTGCGTGGAGTCCCTCCAGAAAACGAGCGAGCAGCGCCGGCTCGTTCCAGTCACTAGAGGCAGCAAGAGTGCGAAACTCTATAGAGTAATCCGTTATGGATCGATCACCTTGGCATAGGGAAGCCAGGGCCCTAGAAGCCTCCCTACCAAAAACTGAACGGTCAAAAACCCGAATCATCTCCTCTTTAAAGTTCTGGTAATTGTTTGAACAATCAGCCCTTGCCTCCCAGATAGCTGTGCCCCACTCTCGAGCACGGCCAGTAAGGAGTGAAATGACGTAAGCAACCCGAGCTCTCTCGCTAGAGTATGTGTTGGGTTGGAGAGAGAACACAATATCACACTGAGTGAGAAAGGAGCGGCACTCCGTGGGCTGCCCGGAGTAGCAAGGTGGGTTATTAACCCTAGGTTCCGGAGGCTCGGCAGGCCAGGAAGTAACAGGTGGCACGAGACGAAGACTCTGGAACTGTCCAGAGAGGTCGGAAACCTGAGCGGCCAGGTTCTCCACGGCATGGCGAGCAGCAGACAATTCCTGCTCGTGTCTGCCGAGCATGGCTCCTTGGATCTCGACGGCAGTGTTACGAACGTCTGTAGTCGCTGGGTCCATTCTTTGGTCGGATCCTTCTGTCATGCAGGTGAATGAGGACCCAAAAGCGACTTGGCGAAAACAGAGTCTTTAATCCAGTAAAGTAATTCTACAAACATAAGACATAATTCCACTCGTAATGACGAGAACAGACTGGAGACTCGATCAAGAACTGCAGGTTGCCTCGGGAAGGCACTTGAACCTAGCAGACTCAGACACCTGCTCTCCACGCAGCATCTGAGGGAAACACGACACGACAGGGCGATACACAGACACAGCACGGTGAACAATAGACAAGGATCCGACAGGGCAGGAACGGAAAACAAGGAGAGAAATAGGGACTCTAATCAGGGAAAAGAATAGGGAACAGGTGTGGGAAGACTAAATGATTGATTAGGGGAATAGGAACAGCTGGGAGCAGGAACGGAACGATAGAGAGAAGAGAGAGAGGAAGGGAGAGAGAAAAAGGGGAACGAACCTAAAAAGACCAGCAGGGGAAAATGAACAGAGGGAAAAGCCAAAATGACAAGACAATCTAAGACAAAACATGACAGAGATGGGCTGTGGAGATGGAAATGTAGAGATGGGCTGTGGAGATGGAAATGGAGAGATGCCCTATGGAGATGAAAATGGAGAGATGGGCTGTGGAGATGGAAATGGAGAGATGCCCTGTGGAGATGAAAATGGAGAGATGGGCTGTGGAGATGGAAATGGAGAGATGGGCTGTGGAGATGGAAATGTAGAGATGGGCTGTGGAGATGGAAATGGAGAGATGGGCTGTGGAGATGGAAATGGAGAGATGGGCTGTGGAGATGGAAATGTAGAGATGGGCTGTGGAGATGGAAATGGAGAGATGGGCTGTGGAGATGGAAATGGAGAGATGGGCTGTGGAGATGGAAATGTAGAGATGGGCTGTGGAGATGGAAATGGAGAGATGGGCTGTGGAGATGGAAATGGAGAGATGCCCTGTGGAGATGGAAATGGAGAGATGGGCTGTGGAGATGGAAATGGAGAGATGGGCTGTGGAGATGGAAATGTAGAGATGGGCTGTGGAGATGGAAATGGAGAGATGGGCTGTGGAGATGGAAATGGAGAGATGCCCTGTGGAGATGAAAATGGAGAGATGCCCTGTGGAGATGGAAATGGAGAGATGGGCTGTGGAGATGGAAATGGAGAGATGGGCTGTGGAGATGGAAATGTAGAGATGGGCTGTGGAGATGGAAATGTGGCAGCGGCTGCAGTATGTCAGTGTGACTGACAAGTTCTATTCTTCTATTTTTAGCCTACTTATGTCTTCGTGAAGCGGTCCTTGTTTAAATAGACATGAAATCATATACAGTCATTCACTGAGGTGAAAGGCATTATATAAACACTGTGTTAGTTGGAAATTGGATTCAAACGTATGTTGATTTGAAAAACCTTATTCCTGTAAGGGGTGCAAAATCATAGCGTAGATATATTGACTAAGATGAGAGCTAGGTACCAATCATAACGTAGAGATATTCACTAAGATGAGGGCTAGGTACCAATCATAACGTAGAGATATTCACCCTGATGAGGGCTAGGTACCAATCATAACATAGATATATTCACTAGATGAGGGCTAGGTACCAATCATAACATAGATATATTCACTAAGATGAGGGCTAGGTACCAATCATAACGTAGAGATATTCACTAGATGAGGGCTAGGTACCAATCATAATGTAGAGATTTTCACTAGATGAGGGCTAGGTACCAATCACAACATAGAGATTTTCACTAGATGAGGGCTAGGTACCAATCATAACGTAGAGATATTCACTAAGATGAGGGCTAGGTACCAATCATAACGTAGAGATATTCACTAAGATGAGGGCTAGGTACCAATCATAACGTAGAGATATTCAGTAAGATGAGGGCTAGGTACCAATCATAACATAGTGATATTCACTAAGATGTGGGCTAGGTACCAATCATAACGTAGAGATATTCACTAGATGAGGGCTAGGTACCAATCATAACATAGAGATATTCACTAAGATGAGGGCTAGGTACCAATCATAACGTAGAGATATTCACTAAGATGAGGGCTAGGTACCAATCATAACGTAGAGATTTTCACTGAGTTGTTGCAGTGAAGCCCATCATATTTTTCACCTCTTAACAGGAAGTGGCCACTGGAGTGTTTAAGCGTTGTCAGGAAGTGGTCACTGGAGTGTTTAAGCGTTGTCAGGAAGTGGCCACTGGAGTGTTTAAGCGTTGTCAGGAAGTGGCCACTGGAGTGTTTAAGCCTTGTCAGGAAGTGGTCACTGGAGTGTTTAAGCGTTGTCATGAAGTGGTCACTGGAGTGTTTAAGCGTTGTCAGGAAGTGGCCACTGGAGTGTTTAAGCGTTGTCAGGAAGTGACCACTGGAGTGTTTAAGAGTTGTCAGGAAGTGACCACTGGAGTGTTTAAGCGTTGACAGGAAGTGACTACTGGAGTGTTTAAGCGTTGTCAGGAAGTGGTCACTGGAGTGTTTAAGCGTTGTCATGAAGTGGTCACTGGAGTGTTTAAGCGTTGTCAGGAAGTGGCCACTGGAGTGTTTAAGTGTTGTGCCACTCCTACATGACACAAACTCTCAGCCAATGAGATAGAAGAATCTGGAAGAGAACTGAGTCCCTAAAAGGCACCCTATTCCATAGGTAGTTTGACCAGCAACCCATAGGGTGGTGCACTAGTTTTGACCAGGGCCCATAAGGTAGTGCACTACTATTGACCAGGACTCATAGGGTAGTGGACTACTATAGACCAGGACTCAGAGGGTTGTGAACTACTATAGACCAGGACTTATAGGGTAGTGGACTACTATAGACCAAGGCCCATAGAGCTTAGTGCACCTTGCCACCCCCTCCCCCACTCCCATCCAGAGACTGACAGGTGATCTAACACCTTGCCCCCCCCCACTCTCCCCCTGAGACTGACAAGGGATCTAGCTACTTGTCTGTTCTCCCCCAGAGACGGACAGGGGATCTAGCTACTTGTCTGTTCTCCCCCAGAGACGGACCGGGGATCTAGCTACTTGTCTGTTCCCCCCCAGAGACGGACAGGGGATCTAGCTACTTGTCTGTTCTCCCCCTGAGACGGACCGGGGATCTAGCTACTTGTCTGTTCTCCCCCTGAGACGGACAGGGGATCTAGCTACTTGTCTGTTCTCCCCCAGAGACTGTCAGGGGATCTAGCTACTTGTCTGTTCTCCCCCTGAGACTGACAGGGGATCTAGCTACTTGTCTGTTCTCCCTCAGAGAAGGACCGGGGATCTAGCTACTTGTCTGTTGTCCCCCAGAGACTAGCAGGGGATCTAGCTACTTGTCTGTTCTCCCCCAGAGACTGACGGGGGATCTAGCTACTTGTCTGTTCTCCCCCTGAGACGGACAGGGGATCTAGCTACTTGTCTGTTCTCCCCCTGAGACTGACAGGGGATCTAGCTACTTGTCTGTTCTCCCCCTGAGACGGACCGGGGATCTAGCTACTTGTCTGTTCTCCCCCTGAGACTGACAGGGGATCTAGCTACTTGTCTGTTCTCCCCCAGAGACGGACAGGGGATCTAGCTACTTGTCTGTTCTCCCCCAGAGACGGACCGGGGATCTAGCTACTTGTCTGTTCCCCCCAGAGACGGACAGGGGATCTAGCTACTTGTCTGTTCTCCCCTGAGACGGACCGGGGATCTAGCTACTTGTCTGTTCTCCCCCTGAGACGGACAGGGGATCTAGCTACTTGTCTGTTCTCCCCCAGAGACAGACAGGGGATCTAGCTACTTGTCTGTTCTCCCCCAGAGACGGACCGGGGATCTAGCTACTTTTTCTGTTCCCCCCCAGAGACGGACAGGGGATCTAGCTACTTGTCTGTTCTCCCCCTGAGACGGACCGGGGATCTAGCTACTTGTCTGTTCTCCCCCAGAGACGGACAGGGGATCTAGCTACTTGTCTGTTCTCCCCCTGAGACGGACCGGGGATCTAGCTACTTGTCTGTTCTCCCCCAGAGACGGACAGGGGATCTAGCTACTTGTCTGTTCTCCCTCAGAGAAGGACCGGGGATCAAGCTACTTGTCTGTTGTCCCCCAGAGACTAGCAGGGGATCTAGCTACTTGTCTGTTCTCCCCCAGAGACTGACGGGGGATCTAGCTACTTGTCTGTTCTCCCCCTGAGACTGACAGGGGATCTAGCTACGTGTCTGTTCTCCCCCAGAGACTGACAACGGGATCTAGCTACGTGTCTGTTCTCCCCCAGAGACTGAAAGGGGATCTAGCTACTTGTCTGTTCTCCCCCAGAGACTAAAAGGGGATCTAGCTACTTGTCTGTTCTCCCCCAGAGACTGACGGGGGATCTAGCTACTTGTCTGTTCTCCCCCAGAGACTGAAAGGGGATCGGGCTACTTGTCTGTTCTCCCCCAGAGACTGACAGGGGATCAATCTACTTGTCTCTTCTCCCCCTGAGACTGACAGGGGATCTAGCTACTTGTCTGTTCTCCCCCAGAGACTGACAGGGGATCTAGCTACTTGTCTGTTCTCCCCCAGAGACTGACGGGGGATCTAGCTACTTGTCGGTTCTCCCCCAGAGACTGACAGGGGATCTAGCTACTTGTCTGTTCTCCCCCAGAGACTGACAGGGGATCTAGCTACTTGTCCGTTCTCCCCCAGAGACTAACGGGGGATCTAGCTACTTGTCTGTTCTCCCCCAGAGACTGACGGGGGATCTATCTACTTGTCTGTTCTCCCCCAGAGACTGACAGGGGATCTAGCTACTTGTCTGTTCTCCCCCTGAGACTGTCAGGGGATCTAGCTACTTGTCTGTTCTCCCCCAGAGACTGACAGGGGATCTAGCTACTTGTCTGTTCTCCCCCAGAGACTGACAGGGGATCTAGCTACTTGTCTGTTCTCCCCCAGAGACTGACAGGGGATCTAGCTACTTGTCTGTTCTCCCCCTGAGACGGACGGGGGATCTAGCTACTTGTCTGTTCTCCCCCTGAGACTGACAGGGGATCTAGCTACTTGTCTGTTCGCCCCCAGAGACTGACAGGTGGATCTAGCTACTTGTCTGTTGTCCCCCTGAGACGGATCGGGGATCTAGCTACTTGTCTGTTCTCCCCCAGAGACTGACAGGGGATCTAGCTACTTGACTGTTCGCCCCCAGAGACTGACAGGGGATCTAGCTACTTGTCTGTTCTCCCCCAGACACTGACAGGGGATCTAGCTACTTGTCTGTTCTCCCCCAGAGACTGACAGGGGATCTAGCTACTTGTCTGTTCTCCCCCTGAGACTGACAGGTGGATCTTGCTACTTGTCTGTTCACTGTGGATCTGTGTTACCTGGACTTTTACCATCTGAATTCCCTTTGTTGTAGAGCAGACTGATTCGTCAAGTACTCATACTGCTGTTATGCTACGTTACTTTTCTGTAGAGACAGGCAACTGAGAGATGGGAAGTGTGTATGTTTGTAGTGTCTGTGTGTGTGTGCGCGTGTGCACATATCTGTACTGTGTGTATGTGTGTGTCTCTAGTCTGTACATCGTGTGTGTGTGTGTGTGTGTGTGTGTGTGTGTGTGTGTGTGTGTGTGTGTGTGTGTGTGTGTGTGTGTGTGTGTGTGTGTGTGTGTGTGTGTGTGTGTGTGTGTGTGTGTGTGTGTGTGTGTGTGTGTGTGTGTGTGTGTGTGTGTGTGTGTGCGTCTCTACTGTGTACAGTGTGTGAGTGTACGAGCCGCCAGACATTTTAGATGAGATCTTTTCAATTGTTATATTTTCTTCTGGCTCATGACTCACGATTCGGCATGATGCATCAGAATGGAAGCCACTACATTACCCCTCTAATTATGACAAATGTCATCTTTTTAACGACTCCGTTCAAAATTCATTCCGTAAAAGACGATCATCTGTGTCTAACTCAATTTGACAAAAGCTATGTGAAAGCCACTTTACATTTCCTGTACAACAAATGATGTTTTCCTCAATGCAGCCTTAGGCCAAGTAAAAAAGAAATTAATTCAGTGTTGGCGTCTTAAACTAATAAGAGACCCAATTTGAGTGTTGACAATTCAATGAATACATTTCGCTATAAGTGTCTGTCTGAGGATAAAGAATATTCCCCCACCCCATTCAATTGTGTACCCACCATTAAAAAATTTACTTTCAAAATGATGTAACAAAGACACTCTCACCGCACGATTCAATTTGAACCCCACAAAAAATGTTAACATTTCTTTCCCGTTTTTGTCACGACTTTCACCGAAGTCGGGTCCTCTCCTAGCTCGGGCAGCGCTCGGCGTCACCGGTCTTTTTGCCATGGTCGATCCACTTTTAATTTTCCATTTGTTTTGTCTTGTTTTTCCACACACCTGGTTTCAATCCCCTCGTTTACTTGCGTATTTAACCCTCTGTTCCCCCCATGCCTTTGTGTGGGATTGTTTATTGTAGTGCTTGTGCACGTTCCTCGTGAGCGCACGACAGGTTATTTTTGTGCCCATTTATCGTGTTGTTCTGGATAACGTTGGTTTTGCTTCATAAATCTCCGGTTATCACCCAGTTCTGGTCTCCTTCACCTGACTTACCTGCCGCCAATTACACACCCCGCTACAGTTTTGAACTCCTCAAAAGTTTAAAATTTGTGCATCTCGTTTATAGCAACTTCTCCAACGTTTTTCTGTTTTTATTTTTTAATTATAGCATCGGAATTACAATCTCCTTTATCATCCCTAAACACAAACGTCCTCTTTAAGGTTCCCAGGCTATGAGGATTCTGTCAACTGTCGTTCTCTGAAACTTTCCTGTCAAACTATATTATAAAATAAGTGTGGGATAAATGTGGGATGCTTTTGCCTCTTGATGTCCACATTGGTGAATAATCTAGGAGGTAATGTCCACATTTGTGAATAATCTAGGAGGTAATGTCCACATTGGAGAATAATCTAGGAGGTAATGTCCACATTGGTGAATAATCTAGGAGGTAATGTCCACATTGGTCAATAATCTAGGAGGTAATGTCCACATTGGTCAATAATCTAGGAGGTAATGTCCACATTGGTGAATAATCTAGGAGGTAATGTCCACATTGGTGAATAATCTAGGAGGTAATATCCACATTGATGTATTATCTAGGAGGTAATGTCCATGTTAGTGTATTATCTAGGAGGTAATGTCCATGTTAGTGTATTATCGAGGAGGTAATGTCCATGTTAGTGTATTATCTAGGAGGTAATGTCCATGTTAGTGTATTATCTAGGAGGTAATGTCTATGTTAGTGTATTATCTAGGAGGTAATGTCCATGTTAGTGTATTATCTAGGAGGTAATGTCTATGTTAGTGTATTATCTAGGAGGTAATGTCCATGTTGGTGTATTATCTAGGAGGTAATGTCCATGTTGGTGTATTATCTAGGAGGTAATGTCCATGTTAGTGTATTATCTAGGAGGTAATGTCCATGTTGGTGTATTATCTAGGAGGTAATGTCCATGTTAGTGTATTATCTAGGAGGTAATGTCCATGTTAGTGTATTATCTAGGAGGTAATGTCCATGTTGGTGTATTATCTAGGAGGTCATGTCCATGTTAGTGTATTATCTAGGAGGTAATGTCCATGTTAGTGTATTATCTAGGAGGTAATGTCCATGTTGGTGTATTATCTAGGAGGTAATGTCCATGTTAGTGTATTATCGAGGAGGTAATGTCCATGTTAGTGTATTATCGAGGAGGTAATGTCCATGTTAGTGTATTATCTAGGAGGTAATGTCCATGTTAGTGTATTATCGAGGAGGTAATGTCCATGTTAGTGTATTATCGAGGAGGTAATGTCCATGTTAGTGTATTATCTAGGAGGTAATGTCCATGTTGGTGTATTATCTAGGAGGTAATGTCCATGTTAGTGTATTATCGAGGAGGTAATGTCCATGTTAGTGTATTATCGAGGAGGTAATGTCCATGTTAGTGTATTATCTAGGAGGTAATGTCCATGTTAGTGTATTATCGAGGAGGTAATGTCCATGTTAGTGTATTATCGAGGAGGTAATGTCCATGTTAGTGTATTATCTAGGAGGTAATGTCCATGTTAGTGTATTATCTAGGAGGTCATGTCCATGTTAGTGTATTATCTAGGAGGTAATGTCCATGTTAGTGTATTATCTAGGAGGTAATGTCCATGTTAGTGTATTATCTAGGAGGTAATGTCCATGTTAGTGTATTATCTAGGAGGTAATGTCCATGTTAGTGTATTATCGAGGAGGTAATGTCCATGTTAGTGTATTATCTAGGAGGTAATGTCCATGTTAGTGTATTATCTAGGAGGTAATGTCCATGTTGGTGTATTATCTAGGAGGTAATGTCCATGTTAGTGTATTATCGAGGAGGTAATGTCCATGTTAGTGTATTATCGAGGAGGTAATGTCCATGTTAGTGTATTATCTAGGAGGTAATGTCCATGTTAGTGTATTATCGAGGAGGTAATGCCCATGTTAGTGTATTATCTAGGAGGTAATGTCCATGTTGGTGTATTAAATGGGTGTAAATGAAAATAACATGACAATGAATGTGGCCCTTTGTTAGTGTCATCTCAACCAGCAGCCCTAGGAGGGACAGTGTTTATGAGACAAACGTATTGCTGCCATCTCCACTGACCACACTGCTAACACTTAACTTCATCTGACAGGAGGGTGTGTGTGTCCCAAATGAAACCTACATAGTGCACTACTTTAGACCAGAGCCCTATGGAACCATATTCACTACATAGTGCACTACTTTAGACCAGAGCCCTGTGGAACCCTATTCCCTACATAGTGCACTACTTTAGACCAGAGCCCTGTGGAACCCTATTCCCTACATAGTGCACTACTTTAGACCTGAGCCCTATAAAACCCTATTCCCTACATAGTGCACCATTTTTGTATTTATTATTACCCACAGGGACTTGGTCAAAAGTATTTTCCTCTGAAGGGAATAGGGTGCCATTTGGGACGCAGAGAGAATATGTAACCTTGTCATATCCCATGCTTATAAAACTACAACCAGTAGCCATAGCCAGTCAAAGAGAATCACATATCAAATATTATGCCTTAAAGGCACGACAGATAAATTGTCACAGCCGAGAGAGAGCAACGAATTGTAGATTGTAGCCTACTAATTTTATGCTCAAAATTTCAGGCTCCGGAAAAAATTTGCTAACTTGTCTTGACACGAAGTTCAGCATGCCTAGATATGATAATGTTGAGTTTATTATTGTCCTCTCACTGCAGAGTACATGTACTGAACCAATGTCTTAGTGTGGGCAAACCATGGTACTGTAGTAACAATTACAACATTTTTTTTTGGCTCATGCTTCGAACATCTGTTGGAATATATATGTTGGAAGACCTAGCAAGACTGTCACACACTGCCTTCTCCACATTAAAATGACATAGAACCACTTATGAATTTCGTAATTACCACACTAACCCGAATTTAGGCTAATTCACACGGATGCAAAGGATTTCAGGCAGAGAGAAAATATCTTCAATAAATGTGAGAGTGAGAGCACACACAAACAACATTCTGGTTGGAGAATGAACACATCAGAGCACCATTTGAACTGCAAGGTTGTCAGGGAGTCGGCAGAGCAGCTGCCTGCTCTAATGCATGGTTACAAAGAAGGAGAGAGAGAGAGAGAGAGAGAGAGAGGGGAGGGAGGTTGGGGAGCTACTTTCCTTATGTACAAACACTTGTTTTATCCAAGAACTCAAACTCACGCACAAAGACGTATAAATCTGTGGTGCATATCATTTGCTGTGTATTAAGAGTTTAATAGTGTGGGTTTCTGTGACACATTGCTGTTGTAATTGCGTCTCATTGAAGCAACTAGGATTTAAGTGAGTATTAATCCAGTGTAATTCTGTTTAGTAATTTTCAGTTTGACAAAGAATAATGTTTGTGTTTATTGCCAATATCCAACGTTGCATTAAACTTTTCCTTTGAAACCAGGGAGTGCAGACAAGTTTGGATCTACAACAGTAGCTATGATGGTCTATTGTACTTCAAACAATGTGTAGGCTTGGTGTTCAAATCTTCTCAGCCTGATTCATACTCTTCAGAGGAGGTGATCCCACAATAATGTGATTTATACCACACACAAGGTAAAGTATTGCATTCTTCACTCACCACACTAATCCCATTCCACCACCTTTTAATTATATGAAAACAAGGAGGGAGGGCCATCCATTTTAATTTCAGAGAGATACGATTTTCTCCATGTAACCCTTATTATAAATAATGTTCACTTCCTGATCCCATTCCACTACATTTTAATTATCTGATTTTCTCCATGTAACCCTTATTATAAATAATGTTCACTTCCTGATTCCATTCCACTACATTATCTAACCAGGTAGGCCAGTTGAGAACACCTTTATTTAACCAGGTAGGCCAGTTGAGAACACCTTTATTTAACCAGGTAGGCCAGTTGAGAACACCTTTATTTAACCAGGTAGGCCAGTTGAGAACACCTTTATTTAACCAGGTAGGCCAGTTGAGAACACCTTTATTTAACCAGGTAGGCCAGTTGAGAACACCTTTATTTAACCAGGTAGGCCAGTTGAGAACACCTTTATTTAACCAGGTAGACTAGTTGAGAACTTCTTTATTTAACCAGGTAGGCCAGTTGAGAACAGCTTTATTTAACCAAGTAGACCAGTTGAGAACACCTTTATTTATCCAGGTAGGCCAGT
>NW_025747712.1:0-48071 GCF_021184085.1 Oncorhynchus gorbuscha
AGACCACTACTAGGATCAGCAACAACAGGGAGGGAGAGACCAGAACTGACCAAAGAGCACAAACCAGGACTAGGACTAGGAATAGAAATAGAATCACTAGGAGATAGAAAGGGCAAGACAGCAGGAAAGAGGGATAGGAGGGACAGAAACAGAGTAGTAAAGAAAGTCTGCTGGGTTTTTACAGTGATGGAGACTCACCGAGGCCCTCAGTAAGACTCCATGCCGAGGAGGACCTATAGCTTCAGTGATAGAGGGAGGAGAGGAGGAGGATATATGTGGCAGCGGAGGAGTAGAGAGTCTATAACACCACTCTCTCCTTTACAGACAGCCACTGGAGCTGTTTCCATTCACTGTATGATAGCACTAAGCAGGCTATATTTATTGGGATGACTCTCATGTACTGAGGCAGCTCAGCAGGATAGCCAATAGCTGGTACAGCCACAGACATTAAACCCTAACTGTAACCACACTGCTAACCATATGCCTAACTTTCAACTAAGACCAAAAGCTCATTTCTGGATGTCTGTACAATATAGCCAAATTTGACTTTGCAGCTGGCTCATCAAGGAAATCGCCAATAAACATCAACTCATGGAATGAATGGGCCAAGTTAAAGTAGATAAACCTTTTCACCATCCAACAACTTTATACAGTGGCTTGAAAAATATTTGTTGATCATTACGTTGTTATAAAACATGGTCTTTGAGGGACATGAACATTTTCAAGGGGCAAGGAACAATGATTGAGGAAGGTGAGGAGAGGAGGCCATCTTAGATGACTGAGATGGAGCTGGTATGGACGTACCTTCTGACAGCGGGATGGAGATGATGACACCATTTCCTGTTCGACCCACAGACGGCTACAGGATATCATGAGGGCTGTGATCCTGACGAAGGAGAAGCCCAGTTTACCCGTACCTAGAAGGAGAGAAGAGAGGACAGGGTCATAACACTGATTAAACTCATGCTAAATTGACAGTGTTACAGGGTAACAATGTACACTGAGTGTACAAAACACTTCCCATGACAGACTGACCAGGTGAATCCAGGTGAAATCTATGATCCATTATTCATGTTAAATCCACTTCAATCAGCGTAGACGAAGTGGGAAGAGACAGGTTAAGGAAGGATTTTAAGCCTTGAGACAATTGAGACATGGATTGTGTTTTGTGCCATTCAGAGGGTGAATGGGCAAGACAACATATATAGCATGGTACTGTTTTGATGATGTGTTTGATGTGTTTTCGATTTCATTTGCATTGATGGCAGAGTGGTTAGAGGGACAATAGAGCCCTGAGTACCGGACCATTAGCGACCGGATGGGTCGTTAGCGAGTTAGGTGCTACTGTACCAACGCATGTCCAGAGTGCATGAGAGAAGATTACTGTGAATCAACGGTCATGTGGAATTTGACTGAGGTCATGACTCATGACGCCGGTGGTGGTAATACAGTAACCGCAACAGTCCTAAGCACAATCATTCACGTATTCCCCATGCATTCTATTGAAACAAAGTCATTTTCATCTATCATCCTAAAACACCTCTGCTTTGTCAATGTCAATACTTCATGCCAATAAAGTTGTATTGATTTAAACAGTGAGTCAATGTACAGTACCCAGCATCTTGGAGACGTAGGGCTCATGTCGACGTCCTGGAGGTGCTGGTAGGTGTGGGCGTGGAACAGTCTGAGGGTGGAGTCCAGGCGGATGGATACCCAGATCCCATCTCCCACCCAGGCCAGCTGACGCACCTGACTCTCCTTCCGGGGGTGGGCGTCAAACAACTTCTACACAGGAGGAAATAGAGAAGGTAGCATTATAACCATGTTAAACCACACTATATCACTATCAGATATTGCACAGACATCATGGGCCGATATACAGTGTATATTCTATTTGATTGTGGTTGTACTGTTGAGAGAATACACAAGTGTTAGATCACAAGAAACACAAGACAATGAGATCTCAAAGGACAAAGTGGGCTGGAGTTATTCTAACCTATGTGGAATAAAAGGAAAAGGTTACAAAGTGGGACTGGAGTTATTCTAACCTATGTGGAATAGTGGGCTGGAGTTATTCTAACCTATGTAAAAAAGGACAAAGTGGGCTGGAGTTATTCTAACCTATGTGGAATAAAAAAAAGGTTATTCAAAGTGGGACTGGAGTTATTCTAACTATGTGGAATAAAAAAGGACAAAGTGGGCTGGAGTTATTCTAACCTATGTGGAAATAAAAAAGGACAAAGTGGGCTGGAGTTATTCTAACCTATGTGGAATAAAAAGGACAAAGTGGGCTGGAGTTATTCTAACCTATGTGGAATAAAAAGGACAAAGTGGGCTGGAGTTATTCTAACCTATGTGTGGTGACAAATAAGTCACTATGAATAAGTCAAAGGGCCTTTATCAATTTCATGGATGAAAGTCTTAAAAAGTAGAACTACGACAATTAGAACAACAAAACATCTTCAAACCAAAAAGGGAGATTATACAATAACTTTAGTGTCATTTTGTGAAACTTCCTTTTGGGTGTTTTGGAAAGACTTCTAACAGCTGTGGGGAAAGTCATAAGGATTCCCATTTATCTAGCACTTTTCTGAAACACAAATCACTTTACACTGTCCCCTTCTACCATCAGAAGGTTTCAGTATAAACCACATCCAGATGATACCTCTATCCTCATGGCCTTGGGTTGGATGACGTAGATCTTGTTCCTGTAGCCACCACACCTTGTCATGCACCACTGTCATACAGCGGATGGAGTGGTGCGGCCGGCCCAGGTCTAGTAGGTGGTAGTTGGTCAGATCCCACTGTCCCTCTGCATAGGAGAAACACACAAATGATATGCTTGTGACACCACAAAATGGCTGCCCAAGCCGTTTTACTCCAGGGAACATCACAAAAAGCAGGTTAACGTTTATTAGAGTCTGGTCCTGGAGGCAGAACTGTGATTTCCGCTAGATAAGCCAGCTGTAAAGTCACAATTGTCTATATTAAAAATTCATATAAACACACATTTGCTTTTGAGTCTTAATTTAAGGTTAGGGTTAGGCATTAGGGTTAGCAGTGTGGTTATGGTGAGGTTAAATTAATTTTTGTATTACTTTGTGGCTGGGCCAGCTAGAAAGATTCATTACAAAAACGCTAACCTGCATCACAATATGGCTTGAATCAATGCATCCTTACCCAGGCCTCTGTGGAATATAGCCAACGTGCCATCAGCCAAGGCAACCAGGACTCTTCCTCTCTCACATGCCTGCAGACAGAGAGCACATAGACATGTCTGGTGAGATATACATGGCCTGAATACTCACTACAAGACATGTCTGGTGAGATATACATGGCCTATACACTACCCCAGTGAGAATACTACAAGACATGTCTGGTGAGATATATATGGCCTGATATACATGGCCTGAATAATCACCACAAGACATGTCTGGCCTGAGACATGAGATACATGGCCTGAATACTCACTACAAGACATGTCTGGTGAGATATACATGGCCTGAATACTCACTACAAGACATGTCTGTGAGATATACATGGCCTGAATACTCAGTACAAGTACTGTCTGTCTCTTTGGGAACCTTTGTGTGAAATAATCAATAAATCATATCAATCATGTACAGTATCAGTCAAAAGTTTGACACACCTACTCATTCTTTAATTGTACCATTTTCTACGTAGAATAATAGTTAAGACATCAAAACTAACTAAACAGTCTCAACAAACACCAAGCACTATGATGAAATGGCTCTTATGAGGACCGCCACAGGAAAGGAAGACCCAGAGTTACCTCTGCTGCAGATGACAAGTTCATTATAGTAAAATGCATTATCGTAAAATGACTGTGTGAATTGGCCGAATTGCTGCAAAGAAACCACTACTCAAAGACACCAATAAGAAGAAGAGACTTGTTTGAGCCAAGAAACAAGTGCCAAGGACATTAGACCGGTGGAAATCTGTCCTTTGGTCTGATGAGTCCAAATTTCAGATTTTTTGGTTCCAACTGCTGTGTTTTTGTGAGACGCAGAGTAGGTGAACGGATGATCACCGCGTGTGTAGTTCCCACCGTGAAGCATCCCATCTGGTTTGTTCTTAGTGGGACTATCATTTGTTTTTCAGCAGGACAATGACCCTAAACACACCTCCAGACTGTGTAAGGGCTACTTGACCAAGAAGGAGAGTGATGGAGTGCTGTATCAGATGACCTGGCCTCCACAATCACCTGACCTCAACCCAATTGAGATGGTTTCTGATGAGTTGGACTGCAGTGAAGGAAAAGCAGCCAACAAGTGTTCAGCATTTGTGGGAACTCCTTCAAGACTGTTGGAAAAGAGTCCTCAGAGTACTCACACTATGTTGAGGATGGAGTCCTTTAGCTTGATGGCGTGGAGACACTTCCTCCACCGAGCCACAGACGAGTGCACATACAAACTAGAGAGGGAGGAGACAAGAGAGGAGACAAAGATTAAAAAACACTATCCCCAAATAAATGGTGATGATTTTCTAAAGATAATTATATGGATCAGGGTGCATAAACAGAGAAATTACAAAAAATGTATAATGCATTTTTATTTTCTTGACCAAAGAGATTCTACTATATATTCCATACTCATTTATTTCTGTGTGGCCCTAGTGGCCCCTTGTCCTCACCATCCGTTCTGGGCCCCCAGCCACATGGTGGGCAGGGCGCTGCTCATCCTCTGATGTCCTCCCCAGCAGGGAGCATGTCGTCGGGAAGAGACGCCTCACCCACCCCCTCCTGGTCCCTGGGAGACAGAGGGAAAGAACAGGGCTGGTGAGCTTTAGTGTATCAAACACACATTAATCACTCATGTATAAAACCCAGTGCCTTAAACAAGGGATCAGAGTTCTCCCTGGTCAGGTCACTACTAACTAGTACTAGGTCAGACAGTCTCACCTCTGTGTGTCTGCAGTGGAGGACTCATGGTGGCCGGCTCCCAGAGGGTCTGTGAACACGTGTTCTGTGTAGATGCCTGGCTGACTGACAACCAGCCCCTGGTTCTCCTCCCCTCCTCTGTAGCCTCTGTGGCCTCTTCCGCCGTGGGGACCCCATCCTCTGCAGGACTGGGCTCTCTGGACAGATCCACTGTTGGGTGGAGGTAGGGGGAATATGTAGAGAGAAAATATTACAGTAAGTATGCATTAGATACAAAATGGATCATTCAGGGTAGAACCCAGGGCATACCCCGTTTAATGTGTGTGAAAGTGTGAAAATGCCAACACTAAAACCCCTCATTCAACTACTCCTGGTTGAATGAAATAGTATAGTTCTGGGCAGGAACTAATGCCTTCAAACCCTGTATCTCTCCAGGACTAGTGATGGAGGTGACCACTGCTATAATGTCCTGAACCGCGGTCAGTTCCTGTGTCTGTGTTACCTGAGCTGTGCTGGGCCGGGAGGTCATTGAGCCCTGCCCCGGCCATCTGGAGGACGGCGGTGGTCCCTTCCGTTGCCAAGGCGCCCGCCGCTGCCCGCGGAGCCCAGACTGGCCACGCTGCCTTTCAATGACACGCCATCAACTGGCCCGGACTCCCAGGTCCTGGGGTACAGGTAGCTCCTCCCCTGCAGGGTAGTCTGTCTCCAACACACCTAAGAAACAGACATGTGAAAACACACACACAGTAGCGCTTTATTCATTCCATTCAGACATTACAATGACCCCTTCATCTGATTGAACGTAACACCAGCCAACACTGACATATACAGACCCATCTTGAGACATTGTGAGGAATTTTAATACTATAAATTCCTCATAAACTGTACACAAACATACACACACAAACTACACACAAACATCACACACACACCTGGTATGCTGGCGATGCAGAGGACGTGTGAGTTGCAGGCGTAGAAGCTGTCCAGCAGGTCAGAGGGCTGGTTGGCCTCCAGCACCATGACTTTAGTAGAGGAGTGGGTACTGGTACAGATCCACACCCTGCAGGACATCTCATCCTGCAGGCGCAGCTCCTTCTCCTTCTCCTGGTCACCTTTCTCCTGCTCCTGAAGCAAGGACAGGACAGGCTGATCATGAGCAAGGACAGGACAGGCTGATCATGAGCAAGGACAGGATAGACTGATCATGAGCAAGGACAGGATAGACTGATCATGAGCAAGGACAGGACAGGCTGATCATGAGCAAGGACAGGACAGGCTGATCATGAGCAAGGACAGGATAGACTGATCATGAGCAAGGACAGGACAGGCTGATCATGAGCAAGGACAGGACAGGCTGATCATGAGTAAGGACAGGACAGACTGATCATGAGCAAGGACAGGACAGACTGATCATGAGCAAGGACAGGACAGACTGATCATGAGCAAGGACAGGACAGACTGATCATGAGCAAGGACAGGACAGACTGATCATGAGCAAGGACAGGACAGACTGATCATAAGCAAGGACAGGACAGGCTAGTCATGAGCAAGGACAGGACAGACTGCTCATGAGCTCCATTATACCAGGACTAGTATGTATAAGGGCTAACCATGTTGACTTGACTGAGGCCTGTCATGATGGCTTGAGGCCAGTAAATATGAGAGCTTTAACTTGTGTCTGTATGTATTACCATCCAGTCTTCTTTCTCCAGTCATTTACAGTACAAGCTCTCAAAAACAGTATTAAACTGTTTTAAACACACTTATATTGTATAAAGTTCCAGCATACAGTACTTTTGTTGACTGATATACAAGCTCTCTAAAACAGTCAGAAGTTTCCATAAACTGTCCTGTGATCCTGATAAGACACCCTCCTTACGTCAAGGTGCTTAAGATACGGGTACACCCCCCTTGACCAACATGCTCAAAACACCTCCCCTTACCTTGTTCTCTGTCTCTAAATGGTCCAGGCTGCTCACAGAGCCCTTCCTGCTCTGTCCTTCCAACATGGACCCTCCCTCTCTGATCTTCCCTCCTGACAGGTTCACACCCGCAGCACACCACAGCTGCAGACATATCAATCAATCAATCAATCAATCCAACTACGTCAAATGTATAGAAATTTCATTTAAAAAAGCTCAATACACCACAGGAGGTTAGTGGCACCTTAATTAGGGAGGACGGGAACGTGGTAAAGGCTGGAGCGGAATAAGTGGAAAGGTATCAACAACATCAAACACAAAGTTTCCATGTGTTTGATGCCATTCCATTTGCTCCATTCCAGCCATTATTATGAGCCATCCTCCCCTCAGCAGCCTCCATTGCAAAACATGTATTATACTTGTGTATCACAACTTGGTATTCAAATGTTGCATTGTGCACAATTGTAATGTATGTTTTCACAGATCAAAATGAAGTTAACTTAATCACAGTGTGTGCTGTGCTCACCTTCATAGAAGCATCTTTCTGGTCCAGGGGCCTCAGGTAGACTGGCACAGGTAGATTCTTCTCTTTGTTCTCTGTTGGGCCCCCGTTCACTACCTGAAAGGACACACAAGATGTCATATAAAAATAAAAACTTGGATATGGTTATTATTGCAAACTCTCTCCCTCTCTCTCTCCCTCCCATCCCCTCCTCTCCTACCTTAGATTTGCTGGGTAGACTCCATCCGTGGGCCTGTACCTGTCCATCCTCCTTCTGCATGTGAGCTTTGACCTGTCTGTACTGGGCCCTCTTTTGCTCCCCCTACGGGACGGAGAGGCGCACGGGTCCATTCTGACAGGGAGACAGGACAAAAAGGGAATTTCATTACAAAAAATTACATTATGGGCTGGTTTGCTGAATCCTGACTAGAAAGCACTGTCAAATGAGATTCTCCAATGAAAAAGCTTTGAGGTCCAGAAATATGCCCAATATGGGTCATGAGAAACAAGCCCTAGGAGTATATGAACGTTTGTGTAGCATGGTTATGAAGAGTTCTAAAATAGAACAGGTTATGAAGAGTTCTAAAATAGAACAGGTTGTGAACAGTTCTAAAATAGAACAGGTTGTGAACAGTTCTAAAATAGAACATGTTATGAAGAGTTCTAAAATAGAACAGGTTATGAAGAGTTCTAAAATAGAACAGGTTGTGAACAGTTCTAAAATAGAACAGGTTGTGAACAGTTCTAAAACAGAACAGGTTATGAAGAGTTCTAAAATAGAACAGGTTATGATCAGTTCTTAAATAGAACAGGTTATGAAGAGTTCTAAAATAGAACAGGTTATGAAGAGTTCTAAAATAGAACAGGTTATGAAGAGTTCTAAAATAGAACAGGTTGTGAACAGTTCTAAAATAGAACAGGTTGTGAACAGTTCTAAAATAGAACAGGTTATGAAGAGTTCTAAAATAGAACAGGTTATGAAGAGTTTAAAATAGAACAGGTTGTGAACAGTTCTAAAATAGAACAGGTTGTGAACAGTTCTAAAATAGAACAGGTTATGAAGAGTTCTAAAATAGAACAGGTTATGAAGAGTTCTAAAATAGAACAGGTTATGAAGAGTTCTAAAATAGAACAGGTCATGAACAGTTCTAACCATCATAAGTAGTTGACCACATATCCATGATTCTATTATAAGTGCTGTGTAATACATGGAGTGAATGACCATAGCTCATCATGGCAGAGGTCAAGAGAGGAATAAGGAGAGATACAACAGTACTAACACATGACAGAATGAGTGCTGTGTCACTACTCACTCCTCGTTGAGGAAGTCGAAGGTCTTGGACTTCTCGGTGGGGAACTGGGAGAAGGTGCTGCTCCTCTTCTTCATTCCCCCTCCTGCAGGGGGCGTGTACTTCACCTCCCTCCCCTGGGACTCCGCCTTCTTCATCACTGCCGTGCTGGAGGAGGAGGGGCTAAAGAGGCGGCTGAAACTGCGGGGGAGAGAGAAACAATAGGGATGCGAAGGGGAGGGGTTTGGTATAGGGAGGAGCAAGGCCGGGGGTCAACCACCAACCAACAGTAAACTGTCACCCACCACCACCACCATCATCTCAAGTATAGTGAAGTGAAGCATGCTGGGGATTTGGGAACGTTGATTAACAAAGCCAAGGCCCACACATCACAATACCACTCGTGGCCCCTTAACTCATACATATTATACATATTAATATATAGTATTATAAGCTTACATACAGTACACTAGTACTGTATATTAGGACACCTACACCTGTGTATTTCTGTGTTTGTATATACGTTTTGGCATATGTTATCTGAATGTCGATAGCAGATAGCAATCTGATAGTGTGGGACAGATGGTAATCAAGCAGATAGATTTCAATAGACTGCATAACGTGATTACAATGAGTTCCACAGTAAGAGGAAAGAGCCCCATGTTAAGACAGTTAATCACAGTAAAACTCACAGGGATGAAGGAGGACATCTCTGTCAGTTGATCAAAAGAAGCATGCAATTATATTGTTCATTATTTTCTTCATATGTCTACACATCATACTGTAATGGACAGTAGATCTTACAAGAATGCGCATTAATAAAGAGTTGGACATATGTAAATCTCTGCACTACAACAGGTTATAGGCCTATTGCAGAACGAAGCACTTGTCCATACATTTTCCTGTAAACAAATACAACTTCTGAGAGGACATGAAGGAGGTATAATCAGCTGACATAGACCTCTCCCTCTCAGCAGTCTTTAAGCAGACTAGCAGGACAACATAAGGCAACAGGGGCAGGCGGGGGGGGGGGCAAGAGAATCACATTGGACTGATTTGTTTGTGGATTGGATGGAAAACATGAAGAGTAGTACACATCCAGGATATGTCTATTGTTCAGGGGACTGTAGCAGACCTGGGTTCAAATACTATTTAAAATCCTTCAAATACTTTGAACGTTTTCTTTAGCCTGCATGGACTGCCGGGTGGGTGAGATATACGCAGTTGGGAATTTTCTATTGGTTCCGTTGCAATAGGCAAGCTCAATCAAGCAAAGCTAAAGTATTTGAAAGGATTTGAAATAGTATTTAAACCCATGGCTAGACTGTAGTTACTGTACCAAGGGGAAAGAGAGGGATGGCTATGATGTTTAAAACATTTACCTAAGACTGAACATTTAATAGCACATCCAAAAAGAAAGAAAACAGGGATGGAATTTCCAGAATGTTAGCATATGACATCATGTTGATAGTGTTGAATACATCATATCAGAAATGTATATAATTCCTATGAGTTATTTCGTACAGGTAGTCATTGAAGGAGACTGCTTACAATTGCCAGATGCTGGATTTCTTCTTCTCAGTAAGGGAAGGGTTTTCTCTGGAGGCTCTGGTAAGACAACACAACATGGCATCATGTTAAAGGGACTGTTCAGCACAATTACTTACGACATTGGTTAGTTTAACCAAACCAAAGTGTTGATTGCAGTCACTCCTTGTCCATAAAAAGCCTTCTTAAGTAAAGAGATATTTAGATAACTATGTCATTTCCCTGAACTATCCCTTCAACTCATTCATTTCAATTGGTAGAGCAAGGATAGAGCAGACGGATGCTTTCAGAGTGGAGTCTCAGAGTGCAGCTTAAAGAGTGTGTATGAAAGGGGTTGTGGAGAACGAAACCCTTCACTAGGCAACATAGTATTATGTTTCATTCTATTTATTAACATTTGATCTCCAAAAATGTTTATTTACTTTTGAACATTCTGGAAGTTTGGTGTTCTGAAACAATGAACTTTGACGTCACTCTGGGAACCAGTTATAAAGCAACTGCTGCATATTACTATAGCAGAGGCCATGGAAATAACTGGAGAAAAGATTCATATGTTGTATCCATAGTCCTTTGCCTATTCCTTCATGTAGGTATCTGATTCTAGAACAAACAAAAAAAATATAAAAATATATATATATATATTGAGCCTCTCTCTCTCGTTAGCTGGCAGGCTATGGCTATCCAACATTGGAACTCTTTCATGTCAAGGTAAGCTTTTGTTTTAATAAATGTATTGCCACGGGGCTCACCAGTGTAACTGCTAAACTGCTTACTGGCTGTACACCGTAATGCATGATTGTAGCAGGTTTACTAACACATTAGTTCTGGTAGATATGTTGACTATGACATTAGCTAACATGGTAACAACAATGTAGGCTTGGTGTAGTGGTTAGCGATCATTTGCGCCTGGGCACAGACAGCTGTTGTGTTGTGCAATGAAGTCCACAAGTGAAGGGAAAAGGTGAGACGAGGAGAGAACGTGGATGTGAGAAGGAATCATACAACAAGCAAAGTGATTATGCTGTTTGTATGTGGCTTCTATGAAAGTGAACTGTGTTTGCAGGTGATCAGGGGTGTATTCATTCTGCCGATTCTGTTGAAAAACAAATCTTAAACGGAAGCAAGCGGGAAAAAATGGGGAATGTGAATGACATTTATCCAATATGCTGTAATAGAAATAAGGCCATGCTCATTAAAAATTGTCCTCCCTGATCTTAAATGGCACCGACCGCCACTGACTCAAGTGTATGGCAGTGGCCTAGTTTCAAGTCTAGCATTCAGATTAAGAGGAAAGTCCTCTTAAAATGTGGAGATATAATTGACCAAATTGTTTAATTGGCCATATTGTTTAAAAATACATGATTAGCTGAGGGATTGCATTGTATACTGGCTCAATTCGATTCCCTTCAATCCTACTCTCTCCTCTCCTCCTCCTCACCTGATCATCTCTGTCCACCTAACAGCCTCCTGTAATTCCATCAGTCTCTCCTTGTACTGGTTCCTCTCCATGAGGACTCTAGCCATCTCTACCCTGGTGAACCTCTTCCTCTGGGCTGTAGGAACGTCACTCTGGAACACCAGAGAGAGAGGGTGTTTTGAATTGGTCGGACATACAACGCACCAATCACAGTAACAAGCTGAATTTTAAGGAAGGTACATTTTGCAGCAATATCATAAAAATATACATTTAACAGTGATTACAATATAGAAAAGGGCACCACTATAGGACATGAAGAGGTACAGTCACATTATACAGGACAATGTTATACATATGGTAAGAGGCACTCACATCCTCTTCCTCGTTTGGCTTCCCTTTCACCTCCTCCATCTCCACACGCACTCTGGAAAAACAGAAGAATTGGTTCAATCAGGTTCATCAACAATATGCTATGCCATGTGTTCATGTTGACAGTTTACTCTTGGTGACTTCCCTAAAAACAGTCTTATAATTGGGGTGGCCATATTAATATGGTGTGTTGCTGTTGTCAAATCAAATCTGATTTGTCACATGCCCTGAATACAACAGGGTGTAGAACTTACATGATCAGTTGTGTGTAGTGTGTGTTGTTGTTGTTATTCACCCACTTCTTGAGCTCGTCCTCCAGCTCTCTGTTCTTCTCCTCCAGGTTTTTCCTGGTCTGTGTCACAGCGTCTAGTTCCCCCTGCAACACATCCTTCTCACACGACAGCTCATCCACCCGCGCTATCAGGTCATTCTTCACCACATTCAGAGCGTTCCTACAGGAAACAAGGGGGGAAAGGAATGAATGTGACACCTTACAACACTGCATGCAAGCTGTTTGTGTTATGTTGTGCTTCCCGTATATAGTCCGGTATAGTGGGATCTACAAAGCTAAATACATCTAAATAGGGAATAGACTTTAGACCAGTTTAAAAGACTAATAACATTTTAATAACTTTGGGGGGTATACATTAAACAAAAATATAAATGCAACATGTAAAGTGTTAGTCCCATGTTTCATGAGCTGAAATAAAAGATCCCAGAAACAAAAAGCTTCCTTCTCTAAAATGTTTGTGCTGAAATTTGTTTACATCCCTGTTAGTGAGCATTTCTCCTTTGCCAAGATTATCCATCCACCTGACAGGTGTGGCATTTCAATAAGCTGATTACACACCTTGTGGTGGGGACAATAAAAGGCCACTCTAAAATTGAATTTTTTGTCACACAACACAATGCCATAGATGTCTCAAATTGAGGGAGCGTGCAATTGCCACGCTGACTACAGGAATGTCCACCAGAGCTGTTGCCAGAGAATTTCATGTTCATTTCTCTACCATAAGCCACCTCCAGCGTTGTTTTAGAGAATTTTGCAGTACAGCCAACTGGCCTCACAGCCGCAGACCATGTGTATGGCGTCGCGTGGGCGAGCGGTTTGCTGATGTCGACGTTGTGAACAGAGTGCTCCACGGTGGCGGTGGGGTTATGGTATGGGCAGATAACATGATGAGATATTGAGTCCCATTGTCGTGCCATTCATCTGCCGCCATCACCTCACGTTCCAGCATGATAATGCACGGCCCCGTGTCTCAAGGATCTGTACACAATTCCTGGAAGCTGAAAACGTCCCAGTTCTTCTATGGCCTGCATACTCACCAGACCCCTTGAGCATGTTTGGGATGCTCTAGATCGATGTGTAGGACAGCATGTTCCAGTTCCCGCCAATATCCAGAAACTTCGCACAACGATTGAAGAGTGGGACAACATTCCCCAGGCCACAATCAACAGCCTGATCAGCTTTATGTGAAGGAGATGTGTCACGCTGCATGAGGCAAATGGTGGTCACACCAGATCCTGACTGGTTTTCTGATCTACAACCCTACATTTCCTTTAAGGTATCTGTGACCAACGGATGCATTTCTGTAGTCCCAGTCATGTGAAATCCATAGATTAGGACCTAATGAATTTATGGAACTGTAAATCAAATCCTTGAAATTGTTGCATGTTGCGTTTATATTTTTGTTGAGTATAAACGTCAAATAAATCTAAAACTACACCCATCTCAGTGTGTTTTTCTTACTTTGTCTCCATTAGTTGTGTGTTCTCCGTGATCAGGTTCTCAACCTCACGACCCATACCTGTAAACAAGGAGCAACACCAGCCAGGGGAGAAATGACCTCGTTTTCTGCTTTGTGTTCATACAACTGGAGTTTATAGAACAGCATGTGTAGAAGGCCTGGATAGATTCTATTATGTATCAAATAGTTCTTAATCAACTATGTTTTTAAAATCTTCATCCAAAATAAATCAATATTTATGGAGGTGCATTTACTTCAATGGATGAACACATCGTCACATTGACTGACTTTAATATTCATATAGATATAATAAAGAATCAGTCCATTCAGGGTGTTAAATACCTCATAGTGAGATATTTCTAAGAAGAACAAAACAGGGACAACCCCAACAGCCACCACACAGAACATGTTACATGTCGCAACAGAGTAGGATGGAGCGAGCAGGTGAGGTCTTACCGAGCAAGCTAAGGTCTGAGAAAACCATGCAATCCAAGTCAGGCAAGAAAACGAGAGAGAGAGGTGGAGAGAGTGAGACATGAGGTATGGAGAAACACAACGGAGGAATGAGAAACTCCTAACAGGCTAGTGGGGAAAGGAATGAGAGCTAGGGTACTCCTAACAGGCTAGTGGGGAAAGGAATGAGAGCTAGGGTACTCCTAACAGGCTAGTGGGGAAAGGAATGAGAGCTAGGGTACTCCTAACAGGCTAGTGGGGAAAGGAATGAGAGCTAGGGTACTCCTAACAGGCTAGTGGGGAAAGGAATGAGAGCTAGGGTACTCCTAACAGGCTAGTGGGGAAAGGAATGAGAGCAGGGTACTCCTAACAGAGAGTGGGGAAAGGAATGAGAGCTAGGGTACTCCTAACAGGAGTGGGGAAAGGGAGTACTCCTAACAGCTAGTGGGGAAAGGAATGAGAGAGGGTACTCTAACAGGCTAGTGGGGAAAGGAATGAGAGCTAGGGTACTCCTAACAGCTAGTGGGAAAGGAATGAGAGAGCTGGGGGTACTCCTAACAGGCTAGTGGGGAAAGGAATGAGAGCTAACTAACAGGCTAGTGGGGAAAGGAATGAGAGCTAGGGTACTCCTAACAGCTAGTGGGGAAAGGAATGAAGCTAGGGTACTCCTAACAGGCTAGTGGGGAAAGCTAGGGTACTCCTAACAGGCTAGTGGGGAAAGGAATGAGAGCTAGGGTACTCTAGGGTACTCCTAACAGGCTAGTGGGGAAAGGAATGAGAGCTAGGGTACTCCTAACAGGCTAGTGGGGGGGAAAGGAATGAGAGCTAGGGTACTCCTAACAGGCTAGTGGGGAAAGGAATGAGAGCTAGGGTACTCCTAACAGGCTAGTGGGGGGAAAGGAATGAATGAGAGCTAGGGTACTCCTAACAGGCTAGTACTCCTAACAGGCTAGTGGGGGGAAAGGAATGGGGAAAGGAATGAGAGCTAGGGTACTCCTAACAGGCTAGTGGGGAAAGGAATGAGAGCTAGGGTACTCCTAACAGGCTAGTGGGGAAAGGAATGAGAGCTAGGTACTCCTAACAGGCTAGTGGGGAAAGGAATGAGAGCTAGGGTACTCCTAACAGGCTAGTGGGGAAAGGAATGAGAGCTAGGGTACTCCTAACAGGCTAGTGGGGAAAGGAATGGGAAAGGAATGAGAGCTAGGGTACTCCTAACAGGCTAGTGGGGAAAGGAATGAGAGCTAGGGTACTCCTAACATGATAGTGGGGAAAGGAATAGACAGGCTAGTGGGGAAAGGAATGAGAGCTAGGGTACTCCTAACATGATAGTGGGGAAAGGAATGAGACAGGCTAGTGGGGAAAGGAATGAGAGCTAGGTACTCCTAACAGGCTAGTGGGGAAAGGAATGAGAGCTAGGGTACTCCTAACAGGCTAGTGGGGAAAGGAATGAGAGCTAGGGTACTCCTAACAGGCTAGTGGGGAAAGGAATGAGAGCTAGGGTACTCCTAACAGGCTAGTGGGGAAAGGAATGAGAGCTAGGGTACTCCTAACAGGCTAGTGGGGAAAGGAATGAGAGCTAGGGTACTCCTAACAGGCTAGTGGGGAAAGGAATGAGAGCTAGGGTACTCCTAACAGGCTAGTGGGGAAAGGAATGAGAGCTAGGGTACTCCTAACAGGCTAGTGGGGAAAGGAATAGAGCTGGGGAAAGGAATGGTACTCCTAACAGGCTAGTGGGGAAAGGAATGAGAGCTAGGGTACTCCTAACAGGCTAGTGGGGAAAGGAGTGAGAGCTAGGGTACTCCTAACAGGCTAGTGGGGAAAGGAGTGAGAGCTAGGGTACTCCTAACAGGCTAGTGGGGAAAGGAGTGAGAGCTAGGGTACTCCTAACAGGCTAGTGGGGAAAGGAGTGAGAGCTAGGGTACTCCTAACAGGCTAGTGGGGAAAGGAGTGAGAGCTAGGGTACTCCTAACAGGCTAGTGGGGAAAGGAATGAGAGCTAGGGTACTCCTAACATGCTAGTGGGGAAAGGAATGAGAGCTAACTCCTAACAGGCTAGTAGGGGGAAAGGAATGAGAGCTAGGGTACTCCTAACAGGCTAGTGGGGAAAGGAATGAGAGCTAGGGTACTCCTAACAGGCTAGTGGGGAAAGGAATGAGAGCTAGGGTACTCCTAACAGGCTAGTGGGGAAAGGAATGAGAGCTAGGGTACTCCTAACAGGCTAGTGGGGAAAGGAATGAGAGGGGTACTCCTAACAGGCTAGTGGGGAAAGGAATGAGAGCTAGGGTACTCCTAACAGGCTAGTGGGGAAAGGAATGAGAGCTAGGGTACTCCTAACAGGCTAGTGGGGAAAGGAATGAGAGCTAGGTACTCCTAACAGGCTAGTGGGGAAAGGAATGAGAGCTAGGGTACTCCTAAACAGGCTAGTGGGGAAAGGAATGAGAGCTAGTACTCCTAACTGGGGAAAGGAATGAGAGCTAGGGTACTCCTAACATGATAGTGGGGAAAGGAATGAGAGCTAGGGTACTCCTAACAGGCTAGTGGGGAAAGGAATGAGAGCTAGGGTACTCCTAACAGGCTAGTGGGGAAAGGAATGAGAGCTAGGGTACTCTAACTAAGCAGGTACTCCTAACAGGCTAGTGGGGAAAGGAATGAGAGCTAGGGTACTCCTAACAGGCTAGTGGGGAAAGGAATGAGAGCTAGGGTACTCCTAACAGGCTAGTGGGGAAAGGAATGAGGCTAGGGTACTCCTAACAGGCTAGAAAGGAATGAGAGCTAGGGTACTCCTAACAGGCTAGTGGGGAAAGGGGGAAGTGGGGAAGGAATGCTAGTGGGGAAAGGAATGAGAGCTAGGGTACTCCTAACAGGCTAGTGGGGAAAGGAATGAGAGCTAGGGTACTCCTAACAGGCTAGTGGGGGAATGAAGGAATGGGGAAAGGAGAGCTAGGGTACTCCTAACAGGCTAGTGGGGAAAGGAATGAGAGCTAGGGTACTCCTAACAGGCTAGTGGGGAAAGGAAAGGGAACAGGCAGAGAGCTAGTAGTGAGAGCTATTCCTAACAGGCTAGTGGGGAAAGGAATGAGAGCTAGGGTACTCTAACAGTGAGAGCTTACTCTAACAGGCTAGTGGGGAAAGGAATGAGAGCTAGGGTACTCCTAACAGGCTAGTGGGGAAAGGAATGAGAGCTAGGGTACTCCTAACAGGCTAGTGGGGAAAGGAATGAGAGCTAGGGTACTCCTAACATGCTAGTGGGGTACTCCTAACAGGCTAGTGGGGAAAGGAATGAGAGCTAGGGTACTCCTAACAGGCTAGTGGGGAAAGGAAAAGGAATGAGAGCTAGGGTACTCCTAACAGGCTAGTGGGGAAAGGGAAAGGAATGAGGAAGCTAGGGTACTAACAGGCCTAGGTAAAGCTAACTCCTAACAGGCTAGTGGGGAAAGGAATGAGAGCTAGGGTACTCCTAACAGGCTAGTGGGGAAAGGAATGAGAGCTAGGGTACTCCTAACAGGCTAGTGGGGAAAGGAAAGCTAGGGTACTCCTAACACTAGTGGGGAAAGGAATGAGAGCTAGGGTACTCCTAACAGGCTAGTGGGGAAAGGAATGAGAGCTAGGGTCCTAACAGGCTAGTGGGGAAAGGAATGAGAGCTAGGGTACTCCTAACAGGCTAGTGAGGGAGCTGGGTACTCCCTAACAGGCTAGTGGGGAAAGGAATGAAGCTAGGTCCTAACAAGTGGGGAAAGGAATGAGTTACAGTTCTAGGGTAGAGAGACAGTTGGGAAAGCTAGAGAAGCTATAAAAACAAACACACAGACTAAAACTATTTCAGCTGTATAGTAAAAACTGTGTTATTAAAGCTGTACGATGAGTTATTCTTCATGCTTATGGTGCATGTTAGACAGAAATCAGTATAACCAAAGCAGTTATATGAAGAACAAACATTTTCCAAATGCATTTAGCCCTTCTAACAGTTTTCATATGTCTGGTTTCATCTTGTGATCAACTTTTGTTTCCACTGTAATGCTAGCGAGGAGCGGGGGTCAAATGCAGGTCAAGGCAGTAGTAGTAGAGCAATGAGCTGTAGATATGAGGTGGTGAGAGGCCGAATGTAGAGCAGGCCAAATGTAGAGCAGGGATGGGCAACTGGTCCTGAAGGGCCACAGTGTATACAGGCAGGCTTTTGTTCCAGCCCAGCATTGAAACACACCAGATTCACAAAGCCTGAAAAACTAGCCATGGTTTTCCAATATAGACCATGTTTGCTTTAATTAAGTCAGGTGTGTTAGGGTGGAGCAAAATCCTGCACCCACAACTGCAGATACCCATCCCTGGAATAGAGTTTTTCTCTGAGGGCATAGAGAGAGATATCAGAGGAGAAATAACAACGGAGAGGTTTTGAGGTCATAATACACACCAGAGTACTCCACTGGGGTTAGGGACAAGAGCCAGATGAGAGGACACAACGAGGAGAGAGAGAGGCGGGTTAGACACTGATGGAGCTAACAGCAGAGAATGACTTTCAACTTATACAAGCAGAATTTCTAAATCCACTTTAGCTTTGTTTTTACCTAACAGCAATGGTTATTTCACTTCAGTACAACAGCCAGTGTGTATTAGTGAGCTGAATGTAGTAAAATAGTGTCAGTTTATTGTCTAACTCAGTGGCCTGCTACTATAGTAATTCACGAGTTAGCATGCATTGAACACAGAAGCAGGAACCACGTAGGGAGGTCACCTGGGTAAACAACACACTCAGACACTCACAAGGGGTTAATACAAGTCATCCCAAAACTAGTTCAACTCCATCTGTCAAAAGACATTCCAAAACTAGTTTAACTTCATCTGTCAAGAGACATATTCTAAAGATACACTTTTAAATGAATCCAATTGTTGAACTTTGTAGTTGACAGTGTCACACAGTTTGTTCGTCCATTTTTTAAAATAGATAAATCTTCCCAAAAGTTGCTGTAATGCTGGGGGAAAATGAATACTATTTCTTGAAGGTGTCAGGCTTAATTTAGTTCTTACAGAATAGCTTATTTAGAAACAGATCCTTGTGTTGTAATTCATTATCATAACGTTACTACAATGTTACTACAACATTACTAAAATAGCCACATATCGTTAAAGGTGTTATATTTCATTACCATAGAGTCACTAGTGTTATAACAATGTTACTACAATCCTAAACACTACACATCCTTGGAGGTGTTTTGCTGCTATAGGAAAGAGGTCCTTCCCTCGCTTACCCAGCAGGTCGGCCCCCTCGTCCACGTCTCCGATGACGTCCCCTATGCCTGCAGACGACAGCTCCGCAAACAGAGAGTCTGTGTTGCGGTCAAACGCCATGTTCTCAATGCCAATGCCTCCTTTGGTCGGGGTGCTGCATAGTGGAGGGATTAGCAGTTAGCATTTAGCACATTGTACAGGAGTAAAACACAATGTATTTCAAGGTCTAAATTGTCATCTCAATTTGTCAATGAAAGAGAGGATTTATCCCAAGTTGATTATATGGTCATGGTTTTGTAGGGGTTACCTGGATGCTTTGTATCCACTGAGGTCCATGTCCAGTTCAGGGGTGGACTCAATGATGTCATGCACCTCTGAGCTATCATCATTCTCTGGCAAACCTACAGGACACATATAATACGGAATAGAATCAAATCTAAGAGACCTTCATTATGTGCTATTAGATCATCAAGAATGGATACAAAGACAAATCTCTCTGTCATCTACCATTATAATACTTGTCGTGAGGACTTGTAGTATCGTGAGTAACATTTCATACCCACTGATATTGACCTGTTCCCCAGTGCCGCCAGCAACTCCATGCTCTTACTGCTTGGCCCCTCCCCCTCCATGGCGACGTCCGAGGCCGTGGTGGACATGGGAGTGACCGACTTTGGGCCAAGGTCCGACAGCTCGTCCTGCAACCACAACCGATAGGGTCATCATAGAGGTCACAGAGAGGTCAAGAGTCAAAGGTTAACCCTAACCCTGACCTTGACCCATTTTCCTGAACTAGGGCCCAGAGTTTTTCATGGTACGGTCATGTGCGGAGGAAAAACTCCTGCCTCTAGTGCTAGGTACAGTAGAGACAGAACAGGAAGTAAGGAACACAGGGATGTCACCATGGTAACAGGTCTGACAGGGGAGACACCACAACACCACAGCTCAGCCTGGCTTAAAGCAATCACACTGGAGCTGGAGACAAAACTAAACAAGCACTAGTTACAGACATTGAGGATACAAGTAGTACAGACAGAAACCCATCTCCTATGATCCATCAACTTCCATTAAAAATGTATTCTATTATGAGTCAGTTAAGAACAAATTCTTATTTACAATGACGGCCTACACCGGCCAAACCCGGACAATGCTGGGCCAATTGGGACTCCCAATCACAGCTGGATGTAATTCAGCCTGGATTCAAACCAGGAGCTGTAGTGACGCCTCTTGCACTGAGATGCAGTGCCTTAGACCACTGTGCGACTCGGGAGTAAAGATGTTTCATTTTAATATATAACATTTCTTAAAGGTATTTATTTGAAGTGATGGCTTTTTCATTGGGCTCTAAAAAACTGAAATTGGTATCCATTATTCTGTACAATAATCAAATATGAATTTGATGGTAGATCATCTATTTTGTGTAGTTTGAGCTCAGGACCAGGAACATGTTGACTGGGACAAGGAAGGGTAGAACACAGTCAACAGCGAATACACACTAATTCACACTTCACATCAGATCACAGGGTTCACATGGACTTCACAAGAGGTCAGAGGTCAACACAGAACATAAACCAATCATGGGCCCAGTGGGGAGTGCCATTCCTTCACTGAGAGACAACAACACAGAACACAAACACAACTCAAAGGTCAGCTCATAACAGAAACAAACACAAGATTCACTATGAATGACAACAAAATAATAAGTGAACTAATCTCCAATGTTAAGTCTACATAGAGTACAATAAGATAGAAAAGTACAGAGTGGAGTTCTACTGTGTAAAACTACAAAGAGTGTTATAACTACGAAGACTGTTATTTAACTACGGAGAGTGTTATGCTAAAACTGTGAGACAACATACTGTGAGACAATTTGCTTCCAAGTTCACGTGAAAACAATGAGACGGAGCTAGGACAGCAACAGCTTGTGTAAGAAGTACAGCTAGTACCATGCAGCTTGGCAAAATGAAACACGACAACATAGAAGCTGAATGGAACCACGCCTTCCCCACTCTACAGACCACTGACTGATCAAAACAGCTCATTTTAGGAGGGAAACTAAATGGAGGTGATCATGGACTGTTCCTTTAGCTCACTGAGGAGGATCTATCTAGGATTTGAAGGGAAACCTGACATGGTTGCATTGGGCTCAGGTGGTCTGTGAAGTGAGGGACTTTGAATGATGCGCATAGAGATGCTGCTTGCTCTGAGAAAATGAATCAGCACAATGAAGACAACTACTAAAGCCCCAACACACACACAACATGGGGTCTCCATGGCGATGTACAAGCGGGTTGCAGTGACGCTTTTCTTCTCCACCACCACAGAGACAACTACCTTGCAGTGGTCTGGGAGAGAATTCCCCCAAGAGATCTGCAGCGTACTGTAGCCATCCCTTTTCTCTGGGGGCTCGTCTGCATCCAACTGCTTGGGAAGAGAGATACAATGAAGAGGCGCATTTCTGCAGAAGCACTGAGGCAACACACACTGCCAAGCGTGCGTGTGTGTGTGTGTGAGTGTGTGTGAGTGTCGGTCTACATTGCTCACAGCTGGTGATGGCTGGCTGAAAGTCAAGGTTATTAGATTCAACATGTGGGAGGTGTTGAGGCGACCCACTAGCCCAGTGACTACCATCTCACCACAGCTGACTGAAGCCTATGAAGTCCAGTCACTGAACCATACAGAAGAACCCTACTTACATAGTCAGAGTATTATTGTGTCAATGAAATGTAGGGTTTGAGTTACTCACATACTGACTCTTTGGGTTGAACGCTTATGAGGTCGCCCTTATTTATGGGAGAACCCAAAAACCCTGAACACACTCGAATTACAAACTAAATCTGAAAATACATATGTTCCCATCCTTCATTGGTGGCTGCAATCTCCCTTTTCTATGTTCTTCTGTATGGGTAAGAGACGGGTTATTGCAATGAATGATTCCGTTACCATTCTAAAAGTCCAGGCATCAGAAGCAGTGGTAATCTGGTTGAAATGGCCCACAGCATTTGGTTCATGGCTGCGAGACATATGTTTGCTGTATGAATTGACAGCTGGACGAGAGCAGTGCTTAATCAATAGTAGTGAGTGACCGATGGCATTTGTTAATGAACTCAGAGCAGTTCATCTGAAGAGAATACATGTCAGAAAACTATGGTCATGTCAACATGGGGTTTGCACATAACCCCCAACTTGTTCTTATGACATCATTTCAACCAGCTTTGAATGCTGGGACTGAGTATTTATAGCCTATATAAAGAAAACCAATACAGTCTAAGAGATACCACTCTCACTACACTTACAGATCAACAATAGACGATTCCAAAAAAGAAAAAGCTATTTCTAGGTAGGCCACGCCATAAAATGTTGTGTAATAGAACATTTTGACAATCAATACAACTACTCATTCACAAAGAGTCAAAACATCCAATCACGTGCCGGCCTGCGCTCTCTCTCCCCCAGGGATTGGGTGCCTGCCAGCAGCCTCTATCCCAGAATGTACCACGGCACAGACCGTCTACCCCTCGTCACGGAGACCATGCCCCACTTCTGAACGAAGCGGAGTAGCAGCCGAAATAACACAGGCACCCTTAGGGTATCATTTACATTTACATTTAAGTATCATCATCACTGAAGAGAAAAACAGATATGTATACAGACTCCATGCAGTAATCTTCAAAGTGGTGATGCTTATTGCTACCGCTTATGTAAAGGACCTGCAAAGCCCCGTTCAGGACGGTACAATAACACACTGTAAGTCTTTGTGACTGTGGGTCTGTGGGGGGAGAGTGACGGCATTTGGTAGACTACTGAGAATCTCATCCAACGCCAGAGAGCGATGATGTCATTATGTTACCATCTGACAGACATCTAACAGCATGAGGACAAATGACTAAATAAGGAGCATTCTATCCTGCTAAGTTATGCATATTCATGAAGTTGGCCCTCTCTGAAACATGCAGGAGGGGAGGGCGGTTGTATGAATACACAGAAACCCCTGCCAGATCCTTCTAGAAGACATCACAGAGGGGTGCCGACTCTCTCCCCTCTAAGACCCCTTTCCAAAGGCCTCTTCATTAGACATGCTAAGCGTGCCTAGTCCAAAGCCCTGTACTCTAAGCACATGAGGGGGAGGAAACAATAGGAGGCAGCCACTTTAGACTATTGAGGTGCACCCTTGCTCTCTCACACTGTGCATGATTAGTCCAAACCCCCCCTTCTTGCAGAAAAAGGCATTTCAAATGTATTTCAACAGGGCCCTATAGCCTCACCCAGGCAGAAATAAACAGACTCAGGTTTATTCAAATGTATCTGATCATTAAAATAGACAGTTTAATTCGCCCCTTTTTTTCTAGGCTGTGTCAATCACATCTCTGTGTATCTATTATCGAGCCATCCCCATTTCCCACCTTGAGGCTGGCATTGGAGCGCGGATGTTCCAGGTCGTTGAACCTCCAGGCCTCTGCGCCCGGCGTCTCAGACCTGGCCTGGAGGTCAGGGGTCAGAACTGCCCCCCCTCCTGACATGGGGAAGACACCCAGAGACATGGGACGCTCTTTCCTAGAGAGACAGAAGAGGAAGAGGGTCAGGCAGTATCAAAAGGTTGGCTGGTCCTCATTAAAGTCCCATAGATTACTTCACTATTCCCTTTCTGTTTACAAAGCTCTACTAAACAAATGAGGTGAATCCACCTTCAGTTTAGATTTTTGGAATAACCTGCAGAACTCCCAGTGTCCTGAATCCCTCGTTCCGCTAAGGCAGTTTAGGAGTATAATGTTGAATTTGTGAAATAGGAATTGCATTTGTCTTGATTAAATGTCAACATTTACTCAGATGTTGAAGTTGTAGTTTTTAAATTGTAATCTGTAGTTTTTATAAATGTTTTATTGGAATGTTAATGTTTGGTCTCAATGAGCTCCCCTGGTTAAATAAAACATTTAAAAATATATACTTTTAGAATGTTCCAAGTCATTAAATTCCACCTGCTAACAGATGATCACAATGATCTACAGGTAACTGACAAAATAAAGGAAACACCAACATAAAGTGTCTTAATAGGGTGTTGGGCCACAACGAGAACAGCTTCACTGTGCCGTGACATAGATTCTACAAGTGTCTGGAACTCTATTGGAAGGATGTGACACCATTCTACCACAAGAAATTCCATCATTTGTTGTCTTGTTGATGGTGGAGGAAATGCTGTCTCAGGCGCCGCTTCAGAATCTCCCATAAGCAGTGGTGGAAAAGTAGTCAATTCTCATACTTGAGGAAAAGTAAAGATACTTTAATAGAAAACCACTCAAGTAAAACTGAAAGTCACCCAGTAAAATACTACTTGAGTAAAAGACTAAAAGTATTTGGTTTTAAATATACTTAAGTATCAAAAGTAAATGTAGTTGCTAAAATCTACTTAAGTGTCAAAAGTAAAAGTACAAATAATTTTAAAAAATCCTTATATTAAGCAAATCAAACAGCACAATTGTCTTGTTTTTATTCACAGATATCCAGGGTCACACTCCAACACTCTGACATCATTACAAACAAAGCATGTGTGTTTAGTGAGTCCGCCAGATCAGAGGCAGTAGGGATGACCAGGGATGTTCTCTTGATAAGTGTGCGAATTGGACCATTTTCTGTCCTACTAAGCATTCAAAATGTAAGGAGTACTTTGAGTGTCAGGGAAAATGTTTGGAGTAAAAAGAATATAATATTCTTTAGGAATGTAGTGAAGTAAAAGTACATCACCGGGGACAAGCTTCCTGCCGTCCAGGACCTCTATACCAGTAGGTGTCAGAGAAAGGCCCTAAAAATGACCAAAGACTCCAGCCACCCCAATCATAGACTGTTCTCTCTGCTACCACACGGCAAGCGGTACCGGAGTGCCAAGTCTAGGACCAAGAGGCTTCTAAACAGCTTCTACCCCCAAGCCATAAGACTCCTGAACATCTAGTCAAATGGCTCCCCAGACTCTTTGCATTGTCCCCCTCCCCCCTTCTACTCTGCTGCTACTCTGTTATTATATATGTATAGTCACTTTAATAACTCTACCTACATGTACATATTACCTCAATTACCTCGACACTGGTGCCCCGCACATTGACTCTGTAATGGTACCCCCTGTATATAGCCCTGCTATTGTTATTTACTGCTGCTCTTAGCTTTTACTTTTTTTTTGGGGGGGGGGGTATTTTCTGAAAACTTCATTGTTGATTAAGGGCTTGGCATTTTGTAAGGTCTACTACACCTGTTGTATTCTGCATTTCACTGTAAGGTCTACTACACCTGTTGTATTCTGCGCATGTGACTAATACAATTTTATTTTATTTGAAAAGTTGTCAAAAATATTAATAGTAAAGCACAGATACCAAAAAATGACTTAAGTAGCACTTTATTGTATTTTTACTTAAGTACTTTTTCATGCTCATCAACTCTGTCTCTCGAGTTGCGCAGCAGTCTAAGGAACTGCATCTCAGTGTAATAGGTATCACTACAGTCCCTGGTTTGAATCCAGGCTGTATCACATCAGGCCGTGATTGGGTGTCCCATATGGCAGTGCACAATTGGCCCAGTGTTGCCCAGGGTAGGCCGTCATTATAAATAACAATTTGATCTTAACTGACTTGCCTAGTTAAATAAAGGTAAAAAAAAAAATTTAAGTTAAATAATCAAACCACTCATCCCCTGTGGATGGGGACATTGTCATCCAATGGGGGCATAGCCATGGCAGCCAAAATAATGGCCTGCCCAGAATATTTACCATGATGGGATGTTAATTCCTTAATTATCTCAGGAAACAGACCCGTGTGGAAGTACCTGTTTTCAATAGACTTTGTACCCTCATTTAATCAAGTGTTTCAATTATTTTGGCAGTTACCTGTATAACACCAAGCCTTACCTGACTCTGCCCACAGTTCCAGAGTCTGAAGTCTCTACTACACTCATATGGTGGAGCTTGATCCTCTCTACATGCTCCATGTAGTTATGTATCATCTGTAATGGACAGAACAGACAGGTTAGTTCTACATGCTCTGTGTTGTTATGTATCATCTGTAATGGACAGAACAGACAGGTTAGTTCTACATGCTCCATGTAGTTATGGATCATCTGTAATGGACAGAACAGACAGGTTAGTTCTACATGCTCCGTGTAGTTATGGATCATCTGTAATGGACAGAACAGACAGGTTAGTTCTACATGCTCTGTGTTGTTATGGATCATCTGTAATGGACAGAACAGACAGGTTAGTTCTACATGCTCTGTGTTGTTATGGATCATCTGTAATGGACAGAACAGACAGGTTAGTTCTACATGCTCCGTGTAGTTATGGATCATCTGTAATGGACAGAACCAGGTTAGTTCTACAGTTATGGATCATCTGTAATGGACAGAACAGACAGGTTAGTTCTACATGCTCTGTGTTGTTATGGATCATCTGTAATGGACAGAACAGACAGGTTAGTTCTACATGCTCTGTGTTGTTATGGATCATCTGTAATGGACAGAACAGACAGGTTAGTTCTACATGCTCTGTGTTGTTATGGATCATCTGTAATATGTTGTTATCAGTTCTACATGCTCTGTGTTGTTATGGATCATCTGTAATGGACAGAACAGACAGGTTAGTTCTACATGCTCTGTGTTGTTATGGATCATCTGTAATGGACAGAACAGACAGGTTAGTTCTACTTTTGGTACTTGAAATCTTATTCTTAGGAAAACAATACAGATAGGAAGAGTTCTCTCTCTCTCTCTCTCTCTCTCTCTCTCTCTCTCTCTCTCTCTTTACCTCTGTGTGTCTTTGATGGAGTGAGTTGAACTCCTTCTTCAGCTCAGACTCTCGCTCTTCCATCCTGCCGACTGAAGGAGAAAGAAGAAGAAGAACATCAGTTTGTCAGACAGTCAGTCAGTCAGATTAGTCAGTTTGTCAGACAGTCAGTCAGTCAGATTATCAATTTGTCAGACAGTCAGTCAGTCAGATTATCAATTTTGTCAGACAGTCAGTCAGTCAGATGATCAATTTGTCAAGACAGTCAGACAGTCAGTCAGTCAGATGTCATCCATCAATTTGTCAGACAGACAGACAATCAGTCAGTCAGATTATCAATTTGTCAGACAGTCAGTCAGTCAGATGATCAATTTGTCAGACAGTCAGTCAGAGATCAGTCAGACAGACAGTCATCAGTTTGTCAGACACAGTTTGTCAGACAGTCAGTCAGTCATTTGTCAGACAGTCAGTGATCAATTTGTCAGACAGACAGTCAGTCAGATGATCCGTTTTCAGACAGACAGTCAATCAGATTATCCATTTGTCAGACAGACAAGACAGTCAGTCAGTTAGTCTTTTCCAACGCCAGTCTAGTCAGCTGTTAAATGAGTAGCTGTTCTTATAAGGAAACACACAGACACAGAGGCTAACCAATGAGTCATTAGTAACACCATATTGTGACAAAAGGTAAAGCTTCAATGACCACACAAATAGAACTGCTTTGAACTGAGATAAAATACTTTCACATTCTTGTGTTTCCAGAGAGACGACTGTGTCTGTTATCAACGCTGTTATAGCCACTACAGCCAGCCCACATTATCAACATCTATTGAAAGCAGCACAACAAGGAAAGATGTGGGACAAGCTATACTCTACTCCCTGTAATGACAATGATCTGCCACTAGGTGTCCTCGGTTCAACGGTAATAAGACATCAGACACTAGACTGTTGTGTGACGCCAATGGGGCGGGGAACTCACAGCACAGAGGAAGTGATCTCTCTCAAATGATTTTAAATAGGCCCGATTTAAGAGGTGACAAAAACCCTAATCCTCCCATTAGTCTGTCTGGTTTAGCCTAAACCTGGCGTAGAGCAGCACAACAGCCGGAGAACAGCACAGGGATACTATCAATTACACTGGCATTAACACTCTTCAAACGCTGCTGGGACACTGGGATAATGTTTGAATTGAAAATACTGCTGTGAGGTTATGGTAAAGTTTGAATTGAAAATGCCATGACTATTCTAGAGGGATTCTGTGTCTGTTTCTGATGTGAAAGGAAAATAAGGGCGGGGTAACTTCATGTGATGAATTGATATGTGCTGTTGATGTCATTTACTGATCAAACAAATCTCCACTCTGTGTCTAGACAAACAGAGCATCACTGTGTCTAGATGAAACAGAGCATCTCCAGTGTCTAAACAGAGCATCTCCACTCTGTGTCTAGATGAAACAGAGCATCTCCACTCTGTGTCTAGATGAAACAGAGCATCTCCACTCTGTGTCTAGATGAAATAAGAGCATCTCCACTCTGAATGTCTAGATGAAACAGAGCATCTCCACTGTGTCTAGATGAAACAGAGCATCTCCACTCTGTGTCTAGATGAAACAGAAACTCTGTGTCTAGGGATGAGCACCTCTCCACTCTGTGTCTAGATGAAACAGAGCATCTCCACCCTGTGTCTAGATGACCAGAGCATCTCCACTCTGTGTCTAGATGAAACAGAGCACTCTGTGTATAAATGAGTGACCATCTGGCACTGTGAGATTGATATGTGCATCTCCACTCTGTGTCTAGATGAAACAGAGCATCTCCACTCTGTGTCTAGATGAAACAGAGCATCTCCACTCTGTGTCTAGATGAAACAGAGCATCTCCACTCTGTGTCTAGATGAAACAGAGCATCTCCACTGTGTCTAGATGAAACAGAGCATCTCCACTCTGTGTCTAGATGAAACAGAGCATCTCCACTCTGTGTCTAGATGAAACAGAGCATCTCCACTCTGTGTCTAGATGAAACAGAGCATCTCAACTCTGTGTCTAGATGAAACAAATCAAATAAAATTGTATTTGTCACATACACATGGTTAGCAGATGTTAGTGCAAGTGTATGCGAAATGCTTGTGCTTCTAGTTCACGACAGATGCAGTAATAACCAACAAGTAATCTAGCTAACAATTCCAAAACTACTACCTTATAGACACAAGTGTAAGGGGATAAAGAATATGTACATAAAGATATATGAATGAGTGATGGTACAGAGCAGCATAGGCAAGATACAGTAGATGGTATTGAGTGCAGTATATACATATGAGATGAGTATGTAAACAAAGTGGCATAGTTAAAGTGGCTAGTGATACATGTATTACATAAGGATGCAGTAGATGATATAGAGTACAGTATATACGTATACATATGAGATGAATAATGTAGGGTATGTAAACATTATATTAGGTAGCATTGTTTAAAGTGGCTAGTGATATATTTACATCATTTCCCATCAATTCCCATTATTAAAGTGGCTGGAGTTGAGTCAGTCTGTTGGCAGCAGCCACTCAATGTTAGTGGTGGCTGTTTAACAGTCTGATGGCCTTGAGATAGAAGCTGTTTTTCAGTCTCTCGGTCCCAGCTTTGATGCACCTGTACTGACCTCGCCTTCTGGATGATAGCGGGGTGAACAGGCAGTGGCTCGGGTGGTTGTTGTCCTTGATGATCTTTATGGCCTTCCTGTGACCGGGTGGTGTAGGTGTCCTGGAGGGCAGGTAGTTTTGCCCCGGTGATGCGTTGTGCAGACCTTACGAGAGAGCCTTACGGTTGTGGGCGGATCAGTTGCCGTACCAGGCGGTGATACAGCCCGACAGGATGCTCTCGATTGTGCATCTGTAGAAGTTTGTGAGTGCTTTTGGTGACAAGCCAAATTTCTTCAGCCTCCTGAGGTTGCGCCTTCTTCACGATGCTGTCTGTGTGGGTGGACCAATTCAGTTTGTCTGTGATGTACGCCGAGGAACTTAAAACTTACTACCCTCTCCACTACTGTTCCATCGATGTGGATAGGGGGGTGTTCCCTTTGCTGTTTCCTGAAGTCCACAATCATCTCCTTAGTTTTGTTGACGTTGAGTGTGAGGTTATTTTCCTGACACCACACTCCGAGGGCCCTCACTTCCTCCCTGTAGGCCGTCTCGTCGTTGTTGGTAATCAAGTCTACCACTGTTGTGTCGATCCGCAAACTTGATGATTGAGTTGGAGGCGTGCGTGGCCACGCAGTCGTGGGTGAACAGGGAGTACAGGAGAGGGCTCAGAACGCACCCTTGTGGGGCCCCAGTGTTGAGGATCAGCGGGGTGGAGATGTTGTTGCCAGTACCCAGTTGCACAGGGCGGGGTCGAGACCCAGGGTCTCGAGCTTGATGACGAGCTTGGAGGGCACTATGGTGTTAAATGCCGAGCTGTAGTCGATGAACAGCATTCTCACATAGGTATTCCTCTTGTCCAGATGGGTTAGGGCAGTGTGCAGTGTGGTTGAGATTGCATCGTCTGTGGACCTATTTGGGCGGTAAGCAAATTGGAGTGGGTCTAGGGTGTCAGGTAGGGTGGAGGTGATATGGTCCTTGACTAGTCTCTCAAAGCACTTCATGATGACGGAAGTGAGTGCTACGGGGGGCGGTAGTCATTTAGCTCAGTTACCGTAGCTTTCTTGGGAACAGGAACAATGGTGGCCCTCTTGAAGCATGTGGGAACAACAGACTGGGATAGGGATTGATTGAATATGTCCGTAAACACACCAGCCAGCTGGTCTGCGCATGCTCTGAGGGCGCGGCTGGGGATGCGCGAGGGTTGACACGTTTAAATGTTTTCCTCACGTCGGTTGCAGTGAAGGAGAGTCCGCATGTTTTAGTTGCGGGCAGTGTCAGTGGCACTGTATTGTCCTCAAAGGTATTTAGTCTGCCTGGGAGCAAGACATCCTGGTCCGTGACGGTGCTGGTTTTCTTTTTGTAATCCGTGATTGACTGTAGACCCTGCCACATACCTCGTGTCTGAGCCGTTGAATTGAGATTCTACTTTGTCTCTATACTGACGCTTAGCTTGTTTGATTGCCTTGCGGAGGGGAATAGCTACACTGTTTGTATTCGGTCATGTTTCCAGTCACCTTGCCCTGATTAAAAGCAGTGGTTCACGCTTTCAGTTTCATGCGAATGCTGCCATCAATCCACGGTTTCTGGTTTGGGAATGTTTTAATCGTTGCTATGGGAATGTTTTAATAGTTGCTATGGGTTGCTAACAGAGCATCTCCACTCTGTGTCTAGATGAAACAGAGTTGAAGAGGCTAGAGGTTTTCATGGTGATGTTCTGGTACAGGGATAACCCTAGAATAATCTGGAAAGTCAGATAATTGCGTACTGGGAGAATGATATAACATTGGAACATGGCACCACTACAACAAGGTCAACGGTACCATTTCCATGATGTAGCCGACTGGCACTAGGAACGCATGTCACACAAGGCTGTGGTGGTGGGCCATTTATGATGATGTCATCGGACCGGCAGTGCAGTCCAGTAGTGGGTGCAGCGTGTCGTTATTCATGGGTCTTCATTACAGTATGATCAGTTCCTCTTTGGTGGATGAATTCCCTTTGATCAGCATAGCAGGGACCAATGAGTTCATTCTATCTGACTGTAGATTACAGGATAAGGGCCCCATCCCCATCTCCCTAATTAACATCATCTCACTGTGGTGTTATTGATATTATATCAAGCCATTACATCTCCTGAATGAGGGACCACTACTCCACATCACATAGAGGAGGACAGATTGTTCTGACTCCAGATTAGTTAGTTAGTTAGGTGGGTAGGTCTCCCTGTCTTAGGGCTAATTAGCCAGAGCCATATACTGCATGTGCTATACAACTGCACCCATATACCATGTATACTGTACATGTCTAGCCTGGTGTCTGACTGTTCCCACATATGGATGGATTGATTCATCACGGTTTTTAAGCATCAGTGCAGTGTATTACATTAACATGCACATTGTGGTGGAAATACTTCCCAGCCATTCATACGAACCACAGTGACTGTGGCCAGCTATGGGAGGAGCCATTCTCTCTGCCTGCCCAACAGGCATCCGCAGGACAGCTATGTGGTCCTTCTCTGAGGAGTGGCGAGAGTGGGTAGGATGTAGACCGAGTTAGTGTGTTTAGAACGTTGGCTCACTCTGTTGGGTGGACTGGGTGAGAGGAAGAACTGCATCTACACAATATTCTGTTTCTTTTTGACAAAAGACAATGAAAGCCATTGTCAAAGAAACCAAGAGTTGTGTCTGCAGATCAGGGTTGGGGTCAATTCCATCTTAATTCCAGGCAATTCAGAAGGTAAACCAAATTCCAATTTTCCTAACTGAAAAGCATTGAAGATAATTGGAATTTCAGTGTACTTCCAGAATTGACTGGAATTTAAATGGAATTGACCACAACCTGCAGCAGATACACACCATGTCTAAACAGCATTCTAGTGTACTACTGTCCTGCAAAGTAACCACGGATCTGGAAGTCCACTCCTCTTCTCCTTCATACAAGCTTCCCAATTGAAGTAAGAGGGCAAGTAAGAGATGATGCCTGCAGTCTAAGACTATCCACACATAGTAGCTTGTGGGCAACTCTACACATAGAGTAGCTGTGGACTCTGCCCTGGTTGGAGAACGCCTGTCTGGAACAGCATAATGGCCCATGAATTATTCACCACCGACTGGGAGTGGCAGCAGCCAGGACAGCGTGCTCTACAAATGGTTAACTACATGAATAGGACTCGTAACTGTTTATACAGACAGGGCGTGTGCCGTTACGATCTGCATTTCCCAGGCCTGGGTTGTCAGTCTGTTTCTGCTTTAGCAATTGTTTAGCATGACAACAATAAAGGAAATGGCTGAAGCAGGAACTGGCAGTCAGATTGTAATTTTCCTAAGACTGAAGAACAACAGCAGTATGTCAATTTATGAAGCTATGGTTCTCTCCTCCTCAATAAGTCATTGCTAACAGAGGTTTGAGCTATCACATCACACTGTGGATGCATGTGTTCCCTAAAGGCACCGAATCAGACTCCCCTCCTAAATCCACCAATGGGATGTGGTGCCTGGCTGCCACTTAAAGAGGATGGGAGTAACAGTAATCCTGTAATCCCATTACTGTCACCCAAAAAGAGTGTGAATGAATGCGTGTGTGTGTGTGCATGCGTGCGTGCGTGTGTGTGTGCGTGCGTGTGTGCGTGTGTCTAATTAATTGTCCGAGGGATTAATGGGAGACGAGAAAGGCAGAGGCAGAGAATATGATGGAAATACATTTGCACTGGGCTCCATGGAGATGCTATTTATGGACTGCTGTGTGCAAAATGGTAGGCATACCAATGATGTGAAATGCATGTATGTGGCTGTGTGGGTGGGTGGGTGGGTAATGTATGCGTGGATTCAGTGTGAGAGGGAGAGAGGAGAAACAGGAGTGAGATGGTATTATTATTATTATTATGGTGAATCTAAAACCACCTCCTCGCCCCTACCAAATCACTCCGTTGTCACGTGTTGCTCATGAAACTCTGAGGGTGACTTCCAGAGAGCGGCGAGGGGATCAATAAGCCCATCAACGCCAGGACAAACTCCTGACTTGAATGATGCAGTTCATGTTACCCTTTTAAATAATAAAACAAGCATGAAATTCAAATGAACAAATCCACCCTGTCGTTTTACAAAATCTGAACCTCAGCAACAGTTAAACATTTAATTTGGGTGTTATTTCTTCTTTTACATGTATCAAGTTTCGACATTAGACAAACAAATGCATTGGGCACGTCTCTCCATTCCTTTATGTGAAATTGCGAGAACTCAAAAATAACGCAGTGCTTTACGGGATTGCACATTGCTATGGATCAGGCAGTGTTGCAGACTCAGTGGAAGTGCCTACCGGAGGGGCTAATAAGCTCCTACACACCCTCAATAGCTTTCACTCACTCAGCTTTGGGACACTAGTGCAAATGGCGGAGGTGCATGTGAACGCGAAGTGGAGGGTAAGAGGTCGATTTGGGATTCAGCCTGTGTGTCACGCCCTGGTCGAAGTATTTTGTGTTTATCTTTATGTATTGGGGCAGGCCAGGGTGTGGCATGGGGTTTTTGTATTGTGGTGTGTTTTGTCTTGGGGTTTTGGTATATAGCGGGATTGTAGCTAGTGGGGTGATCTAGCAGAGTCTATGGCTGTCTGGAGTGGTTCTCAATCAGAGTCAGGTGTTTATCGTTGTCCATATTTAGGCAGCCATATTCTTTGGTTGTTTTGTGGGTGATTGTCCTTAGTGTCTTTGTTCCTGTCGCTGTGTTAGTTGACACAAGTATAGGCTGTTTTCGGTTTTCATCACGTTTATTGTTTTGTAGTGTTTTTTTGTATTGATTCGTGTTACGTTTGTTTTGATTAAACATGGATCGCAATCTACACGCTGCAGTTTGGTCCGACTCTCCTTCACCACACCTAGAAAACCGTTACAGTGTGTGTGTGTGTGTGTGTGTGTGTGTGTGTGTGTGTGTGTGTGTGTGTGTGTGTGTGTGTGTGTGTGTGTGTGTGTGTGTGTGTGTGTGTGTGTGTGTGTGTGTGTGTGTGTGTGTGTGTGTGTGTGTGTGTGTGTGTGTGTGTAAACTTACTTTGGTCTGCATAGTTCTTGATCTTGAGCTCAAGCTGGCGGGAGTGGGACTCCATTCTGCCCACATAGTTCTGAAGGTCCTTCTTCTCCTGCTCCTGACTGTCCTCAAACTCCATGAACTTCTGCTCAGAGACACACAGAGAGAACCCTCAGTAACTCTCTCTCATCAGTAACATATACAGTCGTGGCCAAAAGTTTTGAGAATGACACAAATGTTCATTTTCACATAGTCTGCTGCCTCAGTTTGTATGATGGCAATTTGCATATACTCCAGAATGTTATGAAGAGTAATCAGATTAATTTCAATTAATTGCAAAGACCCTCTTTGCCATGCAAAGGAACTGAATCCCCAAAAACATTTCCACTGCATTTCAGTCCTGCCACAAAATTACCAGCTGACATCATGTCAGTGATTCTCTCATTAATACAGGTGTGAGTGTTGGCGAGGACAAGGCTGGAGATCACTGCTCATTGCTGGAGATCATGCTCATTGAGTTCGAATAACAGACTTGAAGCTTCAAAAGGAGGGTGGTGCTTGGAATCATTGTTCTTCCTCTGTCAACCATGGTTACCTGCAAGGAAGCACGTGGCGTCATCATTGCTTTGCACAAAAAGGGCTTCACAGGCAAGGATATTGCTGCCAGTAAGATTGCAACTAAATCAACCATTTATCAGAAGCGCCAGGACCGTCTCCTAAAGTTGATTCAGCTGTGGGATCGGGGCACCACCAGTACAGAGCTTGCTCAGGAATGGCAGCAGGCAGGTGTCAGAGAATCTGCACGCACAGTGAGGCAAAGACTTTTGGAGGATTACCTGGTGTCAAGAAGGGCAGCAAAGAAGCCACTTCTCTCCAGGAAAAACATTGGGGAAAGACTGATATTCTGCAAAAGGTACAGGGATTGGACTGCTGAGGACTGGGGAAAAGTCATTTTCTCTGATGAATCCACTTTCCAATTGTTTGGGGCATCCGAAAAAAAGCTTGTCCGGAGAAGACAAGGTGAGTGCTACCATCAGTCCTGTGTCATGCCAACAGTAAAGTATCCTGAAACCATTCATGTGTGGGGTTGCTTCTCAGCCAAGGGAGTGGGCTCATTCACAATTTTGCCTAAGAACACAGCCATGAATAAAGAATGGTACCAACACATCCTCCGAGAGCAACTTCTCCCAACCATCCAGGAACAGTTTGGTGACAAACAATGCCTTTTCCAGCATGATGGAGCACCTTGCCATAAGACAAAAGTGATAACTAAGTGGCTTGGGGAACAAAACATCAATATTTTGGATCCATGGCCAGGAAACTCCCCAGACCTTAATCCCATTGAGAACTTGTGGTCAATCCTCAAGAGGCGGGTGGACAAACAAAAAATAAAAAATCTGACAAACTCCAGGCATTGATTATGCAAGAATGGGCTTCCATCAGTCAGAATGTGGCCCAGAAGTTAATTGACAGCATGCCAGGGCGGATTGCAGAGGTCTTGAAAAAGAAGGGTCAACATTGCAAATATTGACTCCTTGAATCAACTTCATGTAATTGTCAATAAAAGCCTTTGACACTTATGAAATGCTTGTAATTATACTTCAGTATTCCATAGTAACATCTGACAAAAATATCTAGACACTGAAGCAGCAAACTTCGTGGAAATTAATATTTGTGTCATTGGCCACAACTGTACACACACCACTCTCTCACACCACACACACACACACACACACACACACACACACACACACACACACACACACACACACACACACACACACACACACACACACACACACACACACACACACACACACACACACACACACATTACATAATACAGTTTAAAAGAGACACTGCGAATATAGAGAGCAGAATTATTATTTGACCAAATACAGGACCACCCTGTACGTTATACAGAGGGGTACATGTGTAGCTCCTGCCACAACATAGTCTAGACTACACTCTAAGAAGCAGGGGTGTCTACTACTATGTTACATAGACAGACCAGGAAGTCTTCTGTTCACCCGGAAATGCAGGTCCCCTCCACTCCCACATCCTCCTGGTGTGTCAGAGGAGTGTGTCCTGGACAGAAATCCAGTGTGTGTGTGTGTGTGTGTGTGTGTGTGTGTGTGTGTGTGTGTGTGTGTGTGTGTGTGTGTGTGTGTGTGTGTGTGTGTGTGTGTGTGTGTGTGTGTGTGTGTGTGTGTGTGCTTTCACATCCTGCCAGCTGTAATACTTTACTCTAGCCTGCTCTTCAGTCCTCTCCTTTCTTCTTTTCTGTTTTCACATTTATAGATGCATTGAAATTAGAGCTGCCTTCAGTACATCAGATAATGATCTTTTTCATCATTAAACAAAGCCATAACATTCTATAGAATACATTTCTACCTGTAACGTTCAAAACAGCTAGAAAGGCTGCAGCTAATCATCTGGCCACCATACTGTATTACCCAGGCCTTCTGTGCTCCTCTCCCCTAGAAGAAAAAAACAGGGAGCACAGAGCCGCTGGAAAACGTGTGGCAAGACGGCATTTGTCCCAGTACTTCAATCTGGTCTGAATGCAACGCCACTGAACACGTTTACCAGACAAATTCAATAGTTCACATCATAGAAAAACATTTTGCAACAGAAAAGAAAGCAGGCATTTCTTATTGGGCAAGTTGACATAGTACCTCCCCCAATTTCAGCCTGTTTGCATGTTTAGTGAATAAAACCCTGTCCCTGGGATTTCATGTGATAACCCCCATGCTCGCTGTGACAGGTGGATTCACTTGTCAGTCACAGTGGTCTTCTAGCTACAGCCTACAGAGCCTAATTAACCACACCTCTCAACAACTATGTTTGGTTGCACCAGCATATCGTTTTTTGACTCTGCACTTGGTTTATTTCTTCGCTCACACTCCTCTCCAGTGTGGAATCCTGGAGAAATCTGACTTTGTGGTCGTGTTATCTAGTGGAAACTAGAGCTCGGCCGATTAATCGGAATGGCCGATTAATTAGGGCCGATTTCAGGTTTTCATAACAATCAATCATCCGCTTTTTGGACACCGATCATGGCCGATTACATTGCACGAGGAGACTGTGTGGCAGGCTGACTACCTGTTATGCGAGTGCAGCAAGGAGCCATGGTAAGGTGCTAGCTAACATTAAACGTATCTTATAAAAAACAATCAATCTTAACATAATCACTAGTTAACTACACATAGTTGATAATATTACTAGTTTATCTAGCTTGTCCTGCGTTGCATATAATCGATGTGGTGCCTGTTAATTTATCATTGAATCACAGCCTACTTCGCCAAACGGGTGATTTAACAAGCGCATTTGCGAAAAAAGCTCTGTTGTTGCACCAATGTGTACCTAACCATAAACATCAACACCTTTCTTAAAATCAATACACAAGTATATATTTTTAAACCTGCAAATGAACACGCATTTTCATGGAAAACAAGGCATGTGTGAATAAAAGCAGTTAATAAAAGCAGTTTAGTCATCTAAAACTATCTAGAATGATTCAATCTATAGCTAGCTAGCTAACAAAACTACTAATGTTAGCTTTAGAGTAGCCTTGCTAGATAGCTAGCTAGCTAACATTAGCTAGCTAGGTTGATGCAATCATGTAGCCAGCAGCTAACATTATGATTTAGACTCACTGAATAAATGTGTTTGGCACAGGATAAAGAAGATGAAACAATCTGCTGCTGCTACCCAAGGACAATGGATACGGAAGTTCCTGGAAAGTTTGTTAGTCCAGTAATGTTCATTGGCATATTATTTTATTTGCACTGCTGGTGATTATTCACAAAGGTTTGTGTTGCAAATTTCACTGTCTTAAAAGTAAAAAACCTACAAATTCCGCCACAGAGCAGTCTTCAGACAATATGAACACACATTTGTCCAACCATAAAGAGTGAATTTATGGATTCTAGCACCACCATAACTTTCACAAATACAGAGACAGGCAGCCATCTTTTCGACGAGCTAGTGCATAGTGACACCTGGTAATGCAGGTTTGGTTAGAATAGAGTGCAACAGAATGAGTAACATTCAATAAAATCTACTTCATGAAAAGGGGTACATTATTTTCAATTAAAAGTAGTTGATTTAATAATTGAATATATGGATTTGACTGGCAATCAGTTCCTACAGTGAGCACTAGGGAACCAACCTATGCTGCGAAGGATGGACACAATAAAGAGGAAAGGAGAGAGGAGAGGATACATCTGAGGAATCACAGCATTGAACATTCCATACCCCCATGCTTCATAACACCCCTCATCGGGACTCTGGTTAATGCGGTTCAACAGTTAGGTTGCATCCCAAATGGCAACCTATTCCCTATGTAGTGCACCAAATGGGCCCTTAGGGCTCTGGTCAAAACTTGTGTACTATATAGGGAATAGGGTGCCATTTGGGACACGGACTGCCCTGTCATCATCTCCACTCTCCACTGCAGCACTTTAGTTATCTAATGTTGTTCTTCTGAACGAGGCCCCTTGGCCTACCCAGAGATACTTCTTGAACCGATGGTTAAAATTGCAAAATATGTTTTGGAGTACTACCAGTGTCAATTTGTGTCATCTGAAACGTTGGTGTTTCATCGTCTCATGTCCCAACAATGTGTTGTTGGAAGCTGGAAGCAGTGCAGTGAGTCTAGGCAAGCAGAGTCTTGAAGGGTGAAATATGTTTTCACTGTCCATGGTCAAGAACATCTCAACTCAGGAAAAAAAAGAAACATCCTCTTACTGTCAACTGTGTTTATTTTCAGCAAACTTTAACATGTGTAAATATTTGTATGAACATAACAAGACTCAACAACTGAGACATGAACTGAACACGTTCCACAGACATGTGACTAACAGAAATTGAATAACATGTCCCTGAACAAAGGGGGGGTCAAAATCAAAAGTAACAGTCAGTATCTGGTGTGGCCACTAGATGCATTAAGTACTGCAGTTCATCTCCTCCTCATGGACTGCACCAGATTTGCCAGTTCTTGCTGTGAGATGTTACCCCACTCTTCCACCAATGCACCTGCAAGTTCCCGGACATTTCTGGGGAGAATGGCCCTAGCCCTCACCCTCCGATCCAACAGGTCCCAGACGTGCTCAATAGGATTGAGATCTGGGCTCTTCACTGGCCATGGCAGAACACTGACATTCCTGTCTTGCAGGAAATCACGCACAGTGGATGAGCAGTATGGCTGGTGGCATTGTCATGCTGGAGGGTCATGTTAGGATGAGCCTGCAGGAAGGGTACCACATGAGGGAGGAGGATGTCTTTCCTGTAACGCACAGCGTTGAGATTGCCTGCAATGACAACAAGCTCAGTCCGATGATGCTGTGACACACCGCCCCAGACCATGACGGACCCTCCACTCCAAATCGATCCCGCTCCAGAGTACAGGCCTCGGTGTAACGCTCATTCCTTCAACGATAAATGCGAATCCAACCATCACCCCTGGTGAGACAAAACCGCGACTCGTCAGTGAAGAGCACTTTTGCCAGTCCTGTCTGGTCCAGCGATGGTGGGTTTGTGCCCATAGTCGACACTGTTGCCGGTGATGTCTGGTGAGGACCTGCCTTACAACAGGACTACAAGACCTGTCCAGCCTCTCTCAGCCTATTGCGGACAGTCTGAGCACTGATGGAGGGATTGTGCGTTCCTGGTGTAACTCGGGCAGTTGTTGTTGCCATCCTGTACCTGTCCCGCAGGTGTGATGTTCGGATGTACCGATCCTGTGCAGGTGTTGTTACACGTGGTCTGCCACTGCGAGGACAATCAGCTGTCCATCCTGTCTCAGGCGTCTCACAGTACGGACATTGCAATTTATTGCCCTGGCCACATCTGCAGTCCTCATGCCTCCTTGCAGCATGCCTTAGGCACGTTCACGCAGATGAGCAGGGACCCTGGGCATCTTTCTTTTGGTGTTTTTCAGAGTCAGTAGAAAGGCATCTGTAGTGTCCTAAGTTTTCTTAACTGTGACCTTAATTGCCTACCGTCCGTAAGCTGGTAGTGTCTTAACGCCCGGTCCAAGTATGGGAAACAGTGTTAAACCCTTAAAAATTAAGATCTGTGAAGTTATTTAGATTTTTATGAATTATCTTTGAAGGACAGGGTCCTGAAAAAGGGAAGATAATTTTTGCTGGGTTTATATGTGATGCATTGTGGGTAAATGGTGACTGACTAATTTACAAATAATAATGAGTAGGCCCAGTTACATACACTGCTCAAAAAATTAAGGGAACACTTAAACAACACAATGTAACTCCAAGTCAATCACACTTCTGTGAAATAAAACTGTCCACTTAGGAAGCAACACTGATTGACAATAATTTCACATGCTGTTGTGCAAATGGAATAGACAACAGGTGGAAATTATAGGCATTTAGCAAGACACCCCCAATAAAGGAGTGGTTCTGCAGGTGGAGACCACAGACCACTTCTCAGTTCCTATGCTTCCTGGCAGATGTTTTGGTCACTTTTGAATGCTGGCGGTGCTTTCACTCTAGTGGTAGCATGAGACAGAGTCTACAACCCACACAAGTGGCTCAGGTAGTGCAGCTCATCCAGGATGGAACATCGCTCTGGATAAGAGCGTCTGCTAAAGCTTAAATGTAAATGTAAATGTAATAAATGCGAGCTGTGGCAAGAAGGTTTGCTGTGTCTGTCAGCGTAGTGTCCAGAGCATGGAGGCGGCAGTACCAGGAGACAGGCCAGTACATCAGGAGATGTGGAGAAGGCCGTAGGAGGGCAACAACCCAGCAGCAGGACCGCTACCTCCGCCTTTGTGCAAGGAGGAGCAGGAGGAGCACAGCCAGTGCCCTGCAAAATGACCTCCAGCAGGCCACAAATGTGCATGTGTCTGCTCAAACGGTCAGAAACAGACACCATGAGGGTGGTATGAGGGCCCGGCGTCCACAGGTGGGGGTTGTGCTTACAGCCCAACACCGTGCAGGACGTTTGGCATTTGCCAGAGAACACCAAGATTGGCAAATTCGCCACGGGCGCCCTATGCTCTTCACAGATGAAAGCAGGTTCACACTGAGCACATGTGACAGATGTGACAGTCTGGAGACGCCGTGGAGAACGTTCTGCTGTCTGCAACATCTTCCAGCATGACCGGTTTGGCGGTGGGTCAGTCATGGTGTGGGGTGGCATTTCTTTGGGGGGCCGCACAGCCCTCCATGTGCTCGCCAGAGGTAGCCTGACTGCCATTAGGTACCGAGATGAGATCCTCAGACCCCTTGTGAGACCATATGCTGGTGCGGTTGGCCCTGGGTTCCTCCTAATGCAAGACAATGCTAGATCTCATGTGGCTGGAGTGTGTCAGCAGTTCCTGCAAGAGGAAGGCATTGATACTATGGACTGGCCCGCCCGTTCCCCAGACCTGAATCCAACTGAGCACATCTGTGACATCATGTCTCGCTCCATCCACCAATGCCACGTTGCACCACAGACTGTCCAGGAGTTGGCGGCTGCTTTAGTCTAGGTCTGGGAGGAGATCCCTCAGGAGACCATCCACCACCTCATCAGGAACATGCCCAGGCGTTGTAGGGAGGTCATACAGGCACGTGGAGGCCACACACACTACTGAGCCCCATTTTGAGTTGTTTTAAGGACATTACATCAAAGTTGGATCAGCCTGTAGTGTGGTTTTCCACTTTAATTTTGAGTGTGACTCCAAATCCAGACCTCCATGGGTTGATACATTTCATTTCCATTGATAATTTTTGTGTGATTTTGTTGTCAGCACATTCAAACTATGTAAAGAAAAAGTATTTAATAAGAATATTTCATTCATTCAGATCCTGGATGTGTTATTTTAGTGTTCCCTTTATTGTTTTGAGCAGTGTATGTTGATTTGTAGATGAGTCAGCCTTGGCTGTGTCTTTGCTTCACTAGGCTGGACAACCATGATAATAACAACATTGTCAGACAACAACAGAAGGTTAGTGGTTTTATAAGTTACACATAAAAAACTGTTACAAAGTCTACTGTGTATAGTGTTAAATGTAACCCTGCCTTACATAAAGCTTACAGAATTAATAGCAGAAGAGCATCATTAATCAGATGACATAAAATATATACTTTCTACATTGAAACCTGTCTGTATTTTTTTTTTAAGTCCACTGCTTAACATTGTGTGTGTATGTGTGTGTGTAGAGTGTAATTCATATTTAAAGTCATTGTAACCATTCTTTGCATAACGCTCAGCCCTGCTATAGTAGTCCACTAAACTACAGAGTATGTTGTCCATTGAAGTGGTTGTCTCTGGCTGTTTTGATATTATATTCAGAATGAATAACAACAAGGTTTGTGATAGTTTGAGTCACCTCAGGTCAAGATGGTTTTCAATTCAAATGAGCAGACAATTAAAAGCACAGGTCTATAGTCATAACACAGATGAAAAGGGAAGCTATGTATAATAAGAATATGTTGTCATAGCCTATGAATAGGACCCAGAGTTTTACCTGACCAGGTCATGATCAGGAAAAACTCCATCCCCCAGAAAAGACACCACTTTTGAACCAATGGTGCCACCTCTGAGGGGCGGCCATTGTTTGCATCCATGTAGATTCATCATGATTCAAAACATTGGTTAAGGATGAGGTATTACCTGCCACATGTCTGTAAAGTGCCAGTTTATAACCACACCTTAGGGATGAATGTCGAACTGGAGTGAAATATACTTACGCTCACTCACATTTCTATAAACAGTCAAACAGTGTATGATTTGTACAAAGGGAACTGTGTGATAAACTACTATATCATGGAGACTTTACTCCTCATAGTGGTGAGAAGATGCACACAGCTGAACACCCTTCTTTATTTTTCCAGGTTTGTGTTTCGATTTGAGCGATCTGTTAAATAACGACAACAGATTCAATGCGTGGCAAAGGGGCCTATAAAAGCTGAAGAACACACATCTCAGCCTGATGAAAACCTAAGGGTGGAAACGTTGTGATAATAACATCACTTAGGAACATGAGCAGCAATGTGGCGTTTTCCTTTTTATATTTCAGAGTGGCCCTATAAGACATTAGGGAACAGATGTTGCTCTTTATTTTCTCTTGGATAAAATTCAAGAAGGTTTGACAAACCATTCCCTTGGAATTTCCGGCGCCGACAGAGATGGCCGCCTCGCTCGCGTTCCTAGGAAACTATGCAGTTTTTTGTTTTTTACGTGTTATTTCTTACATTAGTACACCAGGTCATCTTAGATTTCATTACATACAGTCGAGAAGAACTACTGAATATAAGATCAGCGTCAACTCACCATCAGTGCGACCAAGAATATGTTTTCCGCGACGTGGATCCTGTGTTCTGCCTTACAAACAGGACAACGGAATGGATCGCATGCAGCGACCCAAAAAACGACTCGAAAAAGAGGAAACGTAGTGGTCTTCTGGTCAGACTCGAACAAGGGCACATTGCGCACCACTCCCCAGCATTCTTCTTGCAAATGTCCAGTCTCTTGACAACAAGGTTGACGAAATCCGAGCAAGGGTAGCATTCCAGAGGGACATCAGAGACTGCAACGTTCTCTGCTTCACGGAAACATGGCTCACTGGGAAGACGCTATCCGATGCGGTGCAGCCAACGGGTTTCTCCACGCATCGCGCAGACAGAAACAAACATCTTTCTGGTAAGAAGAGTGGCGGGGGCGTATGCCACATGACTAACGAGACATGGTGTGATGAAGGAAACACACAGGAACTCAAATCCTTCTGTTCACCTGATTTAGAATTCCTCACAATCAAATGTAGACCGCATTATCTTCCAAGAGAATTCTCTTCGATTATAATTACAGCCGTATATATCCCCCCCCAAGCAGACACATCGATGGCTCTGAACGAACTTTATTTAACTCTTTGCAAACTGGAAACCATTTATCCGGAGGCTGCATTCATTGTAGCTTGGGAATTGTAACAAAGCTAATCTGAAAACAAGACTCCCTAAATTTTATCAGCATATCGATTGCGCAACCAGGGGTGGTAAAACCCTGGATCATTGTTACTCTAACTTCCGCGACACATATAAGGCCCTGCCCCGCCCCCCTTTCGGAAAAGCTGACCACGACTCCATTTTGTTGATCCCTGCCTACAGGCAGAAACTAAAACAAGAGGCTCCCACGCTGGAGGTCTGTCCAACGCTCGTCAGACCAAGCTGACTCCACACTCAAGACTGCTTCCATCACGTGGACTGGGATATGTTTAGACATTGCGTCAGATAAAAATATTGACGATACGCTGATTCGGTGTGCGAGTTCATTTAGAACGTGCGTCGAAGATGTCGTTCCCATAGCAACGATAAAAACATTCCCTAACCAGAAACCGTGGATTGATGGCAGCGTGAAACTGAAACGCGAACCACTGCTTTTAATCAGGGCAAGGTGTCTGGCAACATGACTGAATACAAACAGTGCAGCTGTCCCTCCATAAGGCTAATGCATAAGCTAGCGTGGTACAGGTAAAGTGGAATCTCAATTCAACGGCTCCAGACACAAGAGGCATGTGGCAGGGTCTGCAGTCAATCACGGACTACAGAAGAAACCCAGCCCAGTCACGGACCAGGATGTCTTGCTCCCAGGCAGACTAAATAACTTTTGCCCGCTTTGAGGCCACAGTGCCACAGTGCCACTGACTTACGGCCTGCAATGAAAACATGCGGTCTCTCTTCACTGCAGCCGAGGTGAGTAAGACATTTAAACGTGTTAACCCTCGCAAGGCTGCAGGCCCAGACGGCATCCCCAGCCGCGCCCTCAGAGCATGCGCAGACCAATCAATCCCTATACCAGTTTGCTGTTCCCACATGCTTCAAGAGGCCACCATTGTTCCTGTTCCCAAGAAAGCTAAGGTAACTGAGCTAAACGACTACCGCCCCGTAGCACTCACTTCCGTCATCATGAAGTGCTTTGAGAGACTAGTCAAGGACCATATCACCTCCACCCTACCTGACACCCTAGACCCACTCCAATTTGCTTACCGCCCAAATAGGTCCACAGACGATGCAATCTCAACCACACTGCACACTGCCCTAACCCACCTGGACAAGAGGAATACCTATGTGAGAATGCTGTTCATCGACTACAGCTCGGCATTCAACACCATAGTACCCTCCAAGCTCGTCATCAAGCTCGAGACCCTGGGTCTCGACCCGCCCTGTGCATCCGGGTACTGGACTTCCTGACGGGCCGCTCCCAGGTGGTGAGGGTAGGCAACAACATCTCCTCCCCGCTGATCCTCAACACGGGGCCCTACAAGGGTGCGTTCTGAGCCCTCTCCTGTACTCCCTGTTCACCCACGACTGCGTGGCCATGCACGCCTCCAACTCAATCATCAAGTTTGCGGACGACACAACAGTGGTAGGCTTGATTACCAACAACGACGAGACGGCCTACAGGGAGGAGGTGAGGGCCCTCGGAGTGTGGTGTCAGGAAAATAACCTCACACTCAATGTCAACAAAACTAAGGAGATGATTGTGGACTTCAGGAAACAGCAGAGGGAACACCCCCCTATCCACATCGATGGAACAGTAGTGGAGAGGGTAGCAAGTTTTAAGTTCCTCGGCATACACATCACAGACAAACTGAATTGGTCCACTCACACTGACAGCGTCGTGAAGAAGGCGCAGCAGCGCCTCTTCAACCTCAGGAGGCTGAAGAAATTCGGCTTGTCACCAAAAGCACTCACAAACTTCTACAGATGCACAATCAAGAGCATCCTGTCGGGCTGTATCACCGCCTGGTACGGCAACTGCTCCGCCCTCAACCGTAAGGCTCTACAGAGGGTAGTGAGGTCTGCACAACGCACTACCGGGGGCAAACTACCTGCCCTCCAGGACACCTACACCACCCGATGTTACAGGAAGGCCATAAAGATCATCAAGGACAACAACCACCCGAACCACTGCCTGTTCACCCCGCTATCATCCAGAAGGCGAGGTCAGTACAGGTGCATCAAAGCTGGGACCGAGAGACTGAAAAACAGCTTCTATCTCAAGGCCATCAGACTGTTAAACAGCCATCACTAACATTGAGTGGCTGCTGCCAACACACTGTCATTGACACTGACCCAACTCCAGCCACTCTAATAATGGGAATTGATGGGAAATGATGTAAATATATCACTAGCCACTTTAAACAATGCTATATATAATGTTACTTACCCTACATTATTCATCTCATATGCATACGTATATACTGTACTCTACATCATCGACTGCATCCTTATGTAATACATGTATCACTAGCCACTTTAACTATGCCACTTTGTTTACTTTGTCTACATACTCATCTCATATGTATATACTGTACTCGATACCATCTACTGTATGCTGCTCTGTACCATCACTCATTCATATATCCTTATGTACATATTCTTTATCCCCTTACACTGTGTATAAGACAGTAGTTTTGCAATTGTTAGTTAGATTACTTGTTGGTTATCACTGCATTGTCGGAACTAGAAGCACAAGCATTTCGCTACACTCACATTAACATCTGCTAACCATGTGTATGTGACAAATAAAATTTGATTTGATTTGAGGTCAATATTGAGTAAAATGTGGAAGGTTTATGGTGCAACACCAGGCCCAAGAGTACTAATAGAAGCCAAGGCACAGGGAAGTTTCTCCCTCTCAGTGAGCCCTGGCCATCACAAAGGATCACATGACCTGGAAATTATAACCCACACAGCCAACAATACGAAAACCTCGGTCCCCACCCCCCCCCCTCCTCATCTGCATCTTTTCTGGGGAACACAAGGCTTCCTGGGATGAAGAAACCCAAGGCGGGCTGGAGGAGTGTGTCTCACTGTTTCTGTGTCACAGCCTGGACAGAGCGGAGAAGCCTAAAACAGCACTACACGCTGAGTTTGCTCCAATGGGACTACAGAAAGACAAACGGTCCGAGTCACATCCAACTCTCCCTCACTAAGACTCACGGCCAGGCAGCAAGAGGTTCAACAAACACACACATGGACACAAACCAAAACACACACAGAAATAGGTCAAACCAGACTGGGCAGTGCTGCAAGTGAAGCCCCGCAGTCTTGAAGTTGTCTGTAACCACTGATCAAAGCTCAGTTCAGTCATTTTGACCCCAAATGGCTGTGGTAAAAGGCTGAGCTGATCCTAGGTCTGCTGTAGGGGCAAGGCAACCTTTAGTTCTATGGTGATCGTTCTCCCCACTGAGGTAGGGTCATGACTCTGTGTATGGGCCTGGACAGATGCTAAGTTCCTCTTCTATTCCTGATGCCTATTTTTTTAACCTTTACTAGAGG